>NC_045977.1:32022806-32322806 GCF_010909765.2 Amblyraja radiata | reverse complement strand
GACTCAATTAATCTTGGCTAATCCACCAGATAGTGAAGATGGTTGTGAAACATTACAGCAGGGTCTTGATCAATTGGCCAGGTGCGATGAGGAATAGTTGATGGAATTTAATACAGAGAAATGTGAGGTGTCTGCATTTTGGGAAGTCTAACCTGGGCAGGGCCTACACAGTGAATGGTAGGGCTCTGGGGAGCATTGTAGAGCAGAGGGATCTAGGAGTGCAGGTGCATGATTCCTTGAAAGAGGTAGATAAGGTGGTCAAGAAGGCTTTCGGCACATTTGCCTTCAACAGGCAGAGTATTGAGTATAGAAGTTGGGAGGTCATGTTGCAGTTCAGATTGTATAAGATGTTGGTGAGACAGCATTTAGTGTATTGTGTTCAGTTCTAGGCACCATGTTATAGGAAAGATGTTGACACGCTGGAAAGGGTACAGAGAAGATTTACAAGAATGTTGCCAGGACTAGAGGGGCTGAGCTATAGGGAGAGGTTAAGTAGGCTGGGACTCTTTTCCTTGGAGCACAGGAGGATCAGGGGTGATCTCATAGAGGTGTATAAAATCATGAGAGAAACAGATTGGGTAGATGCAGTCTCTTGCCCAGAGCAGGTAAATTGAGGACCAGAGGACATGGGTTTAATGTGAAGGGGAAAAGATTTAATAGGAATTTGAGGGGTATCTTTTTCACACAAAGGGTGATGCGTGTATGGTACAAGCTGCCAGAGGAGGTAGTTGAGGCAGGGACTATCCCAACATTTAAGAAACAGTTAAACAGGTACATGGATAGGACAGGTTTGGAGGGATATGGACCGAACACGGGCAGGTGGGACTAATGTAGCTGGGACATGTTGGCCGGTGTGGGCAAGTTGGTCCGAAGGGCCTGTTTCCACACTGTATGACTGATCCACCTATTTAATCTGTATCATTCACATTCCCATCCTACTATACTAGGTGTCACTTAGAAAGTGCTCTTTCTTCTGGATATTTTAGTATGGGATGAAAAGCTGAAGACCCAGGGCTGATAACTATATAACATCAATTGTCAACTTCCTGTAATATGAGAACGTTCACTTTACCCTAACTAAACTAGGCTAATAGCTGAAAGGTATTTGCTAAACAATGTTCCAAAACCCATGATTCTTACTTTTTAACTCGGTCCTCGTGCTTTTTGGTCCGCGAATCTTTTACACATTTAGCTAGATTTGGCTTTTGTAATGGTTTTGCCTCTCTTTTCTTGGTTGCCCTTTGAGTTTTAAAATCCTCCCAACACTTGATTAAGGAGCATGGCTTCATTATTCATATACTCCAATGTTTCTTATTTATTGCAGTGGAATATTTTTTCCCATGTTATTCACAAAAAGAAAATTATGAATGATTTATTGTTATTTGCAGATGAATCTTATCTGATTAACAATGTAGTTTGTCTTCTCTGTTCCTTGTAGCTGTGGTTTTTGTCATGATTTTAAATCTTAATTTCTGAATTATTCTTAAACTCAATAAATACTTCACCATTGTAAAATATCATTATATAGTTGTACATATTTAAACATGCCACAAACTGTTTCACTTAAAATTAATTGGTAAAAATAAAATGTTAAATGTGAACTAATGTTATATTAGTTGTTTGAAGTACTTTACTGTCAAAATACAAGTAATCGCCTGAAAAGTTTGAGGTTGAACATATTTGAGTGCACTACTTTTCAATCTGCTGTCACTTACAAGATGATAAGCAAGCCCCCTAGCAGATAGTTTCCCCCTGTGTATTCCTGCACTCTAAAAATAATTATTTTCATTGTATGTGTGTAGATTTGATAGAGTTTTCTGATTATTGCTTTTATTTTCTAGGTATCAGTCTTTAAATCTGACACATGTACCTGAACACAGCACACCGATCTATGAGTTCCGGTGACGTTCATCAATGCGGCCTCCAACAGTTGGGGGAAGAGTCGATAAATAGTGGAACTGTTGAAGAGGTAGAGAGAGAAATGTGTTCTGTAACAATGAGAACAATTATGTTTCTCCGCTGCTGACAGACCGACCACAACGTGATGAGGAGCTCGAGCATCAATAAACCAATCCAAGTGCATGACTGTTGGAGCTTGTGATCACCGAGCAAAAGAAAACTCCATTTTAATCTCATTTGTAATGCTAATGGCACTTACAGATTTTCAAATTTGGTCTTTGATTTATAAAGTTCTTCTTGTACTTCGAACTTGTTGTACACGAACTGGCAACGAGCCAATAGTATGAGAGCTGTGTGCTATTGTTGTTTTTGTTTCTTTCCCCCTTTTTTTTTTGCTGTTGCTATTTTTATACATTGCTAATCAAGCTTGAACTCTTTAGATGGCAGTGGTCCTTTTTATCTATGCTGCTGGTGCTGTTGCACATGTTCTGTACTAGGGTTTTTATGGGAGAACAGAAGTGGCCTTATCCTAACAGAGCAATTGTTTAGATACCACAAAACAGTATTGGAGGGAGAGGTGAAGTTTAAATACAATACTCGATGAATGAATAAAAAATCTTGACCTTTGTAAGACTCGGGTTGTATGGAGCATTTCTGAAATGGCATGCCTGGCAGTGTGTTAGTAAGGCCTATGACCTAACTGGGAAGCTATAGGGAATAAATCAAATCTTTTGGAAAATAGTTGCCAGGCTATAGCTTTGTAATTTTCTGTTAACACATGCTGTGTGTGGCGTTTTGAGTTATTTTTTGTGTATGTCACAGGTGTGTGCGTGTGTGTTGTTGGTGCTATCTCAGCTTTCACAGAAGGATACTGTGTGCCTTTAATGATGTAAATCCATAAGGAATTACAGAAATATTCAATTTACATTGCATTAGTAGGAAATTCCATGCACAGTATATCACTCATTGGAGGTTATGGGTGGCAGCCCCCCGCAACCCCTCCAAGGAAAGCCTTTGTGCTAAGCCTGTGCAAAGTATTGGATCATATTCCGTGTGCTAGAGAGAAACAAAACGAATCTACCTTGGATCTAGCCAGGGGTTGAACCAGCTAGTTGATGGTGGATGTTGCACTTAAATAGTGGATGATGGAGAGAAAGGGTTTCCAAATTGGACAGCCTATTAATATAATTTTTAAAATATAGATGTTTTAATAAAATTGGTGCAAAGATAATTCTTCTTGAGCTGTTGATGACAAGATGCAAGGGATTAACATTCTCATAATAATTGTCACTTTCAAAAATTTAATTGCACAATGACATTCTAATAGAATACCATGTTATAACTAAATCTAATGGCTATGATGGGATTTAATTGAATAAAATGGTTATGTTTGCAATTTTGTAGCTAGTATTTCATGTAATTTTGAACATTTTAACATTCACAATAACACTTGGGGTGGCATCTTGTGTAAAGTTAGAAAAAAAAATGCATCTATAATAATCCAGTGACAGACAGAGAAATATAGTGCCATTTTTACAAAATTATATTGCACCAGCTTTTTATGTCCAGTCTTTAAATTGTTGAATCCTGATAAATGCTTTACTGATTTGCCAAGGGAGATGATAATGCCTGTGTGGAACAAGGAACTGCAGATGTTGGTTTACAGAAAAAAAACCTCAAAGTGGCACAGCCAGTCAGGCAGCATCCCTGGAGAACGTGAATAGATAATGTTTTGGGTTGGGTCTGAAGAAAGGACATGTCCTGAAACATAATTTATCCACGTTCTCCAGGGATGCTGCCTGACCTGCTGAATAAATGCAACACTTTGTGTCTTTTTTTATATAACGCCTCTTGGCATGTTTATGTGTACATTTGAGTGTAAATGGGAAGAGGAAGTTTATCTATGGATCAAGATTACGCTTGGATAAAGGAGCCTCTCTTAAAATATTTGAATAAACTCTAATTTTTGAACCCCACATCAAAAAGTGAGGGCAGCGTTTTGCTTTATACTACCCCAGTGTTTTTTTGGAAAATAGGAATTTTTAATTTCACATAGTTCAAGACTTCTGAATTTTGCATATTTTTGGAATTCCAATAAATAAGCTGAAAATTTGTTTTTTTTAATTTAAAACATGAAGAGGTGTGCAAGTGCGAGGAAAGATTGCTGAATAGGGTGAGACAGCCCATGTACATTGAGTCTGACCTGTTGATACTTGAGAGAGTGACTAATTGGATTGAAAGTGAGTTGATTTTATTGTATAAATCAGAGCACGGAAATGAGTGTTTTATTACTTTACACTGTTCATGAGACTTCAGGAGCTTTAAGTTGCAGATCTGTGGTGACATTAACGAGGATATTGCATCCAATAAAGGTCCTGTGAAAGACTTTCTGAAGTTTGTACTTTTCTGTTTGTTAGATGGAATTCGACACTATTCCACTGTTGTTTCCTCTGCATTCATGTAACAATGTTGGTACAACAATACAAATAACTGGTTGCAAACTGACCAACAATGGTGAATTAAATATTCTGAAGAGGTGGATAAAATTAAAATAGAGCTGGGATAGCTGTGGTTTTAAGGAATGGGATAAAGGCAGTACAGAAACTTAGCTGAGTAAATTGTGGGATCGGTGTGGGTGGAGCGAGGTACAGAAAATATTGCTGAGAGTTGTATATCAGACCAAAAACAGTCAAGGATGTAGGGCATAGCATCATTTGGGAAACTACAGACGCATGCAACAAGGGTAATGAAATCATTATGAGGGACTTTCATTTTCGTATGGCCCAGGCAAACTAAATTTTTAATAAAACTGTGATGGATGATTTTTAAGAGATGGCTTTCTACATCTGTTGAGGAACCAATGGGTTATTTTAAGTGTGCAAATGAGAAGGTTTTAATAGCGTCATTATGAGGCCTTGCGGTAACAGTGAGGGTATTATGACATAATTTTATATAGCAGTGATTTGGTCCAATCTGAAGCCAGAGTCTTAATGCTAAATAAAGCAAGCTGCAAAGATATGACGCGTCAATTGGCTTTGATAAACTGGGGAACTACAGTAACGGGTATCGCAGTTAATTAGAGAAACGAGGAACAACAGATGTTGGAATCTCGAGCAAAACAAGGTCCTTGAGTAGCTCAGTGGGTCAGGCAGCATCTGTGGAGGGAATGGACAGGCAACAGTTTGATTCGGGACTGTTCGTCAGACTGATTACAGGCTGGATGTGGCAGCTTCGGAGAGGGTGCAGAATAGGCTTAGCGGGATGCTGCCTGGATGAAGAAGGGCCTGACCCAACCATTACCTCCCCAGATGCTGCCTTTCTCAATAATGTGGGATAGATCCCATCAGGTCCAGGGGATTTATCCACCTGAATGCTCTAGAAAAGACCCAACACCACCTTCATAATTTCAAAATGTCTTGGCATATTAATATACCTCCACACTGATCTCACTATCCTCTCTTCATCTTGGTGAATACTGAGGGAATGTACCCTTCCTACAATCTCCAAGCATAAATCCCTCTGCTATCTTTGAATGGCCCTATCCTCTCCCTAGTTACCCGTTTCTTCCTAATTTATGTATAAAAAGCAATGTGATTCTTTATAATTGTATTTGTGAATGACATTTCATGGCCCCTTCTGATCGACCAATTACTGTGCTTGAGTTCTTTACTGCTCTCTTTGTCTTCCTCAAAGTCCTTGTCTGATTTAATTTCCAAATTCTTATGTTTGCTTCCTTTTCGCTTTTGACCAAATTTACATTCTCTTCTTATCAAAGGTTCCCTCATTTTGCCATACTTGTCTCTCCTGGAACATATCAGCTCTGAACTCTGATAAGTTGGTCTTTAAATGACACCTGCATGTCAGATGTGTATTTACCTAATAAAGCTGCTCCCAAAAGGCCTACCGAGAGGAGGTGGCTGATCTGGCACTCTAGTGTAAGGACAACAGCCTCCTCTTGAACATCAAAAAATCTAAGGAGCTGGTCGTGGACTTTAGGAGGGCACATCATCCGAGGACGTACACACCATTGAGGATAAATGGGGATACTGTGGATAGGGTGAGCTGTTTTAAATACCTGGGAGTCCACATCTCTGAGGATATGACATGGACATCACACGCTGCAGCACTCGTGAGTAAGGCAAGACAGCGCCTTTACCACCTCAGGCAATTGAGGAAATTCAGAGTGTCTCTGAGGATCCTCCAGTGCTTCTACTCAGCGGCTGTGGAAAGCATCTTGTCCGGAAATATCACGATTTGGTTTGGGAACTGCTCTGCCCAGGACAAGAAGGCTCTGCAGAGAGTAGTGCGTTCGGCCGAATGCACTATGGGAACTTCACTCGCCCCTCTGCAGGAACTATACATCAGAAGGTGCAACTCCAGAGCCAATAAGATCATGGGAAACCCCTTCCACCCCTGCAACGGACTGTCCCAGCTGCTACGGTCAGGCAAACGCCTCCGTTGCCATGCTGTGAGAACGGAGAGGTTGAGAAGGAGTTTCTTCCCAGAGGCCTTTAGGACTGTAAACTCCTACCTCACCAGGGACTAACTTTACGTACCACTCTCCTGTTTTTTTTTTTAATTGATGTCCTTTTTCCTTCCTCCCACAATATGTAATATGTAAAAGATAATGTGATCTTGTTCCATTCTGTTTGTAATTTGTTTGTTTGTTTTTTGCACAAAGTCCACGAGCATTGCCACTTTTCATTTCACTGCACATCTCGTATGTGTATGTGACGAATAAACTTGACTTGACTTGACAATGAATGCTGTAAATGTAATTTGCCCCCTCCCAAGATTCATAATTAACATAAGGAGTTGTGATCACTGTTCCCAAAATGCTCTCCCACTCGTTTCCCAGTCTGCTCACTCCACAAGTTGGAGTAACCGCTTAATGTTTCTAGAAATCCTTTTGGATACACTGAACCAATTCTGCTCTATCTTTGCCTTTTGCAGTAAGGACACCCCAGTCAACACTAGGGAAGTTAAAGTCATCTAGATCCGCAACAATCCTGTTACTTTTATTTATTTCCATAATCTGTCTGCTTATCCGTTCCCTTATTTCCTGCTGGCTATTGGAAGACCTGGAGTACAATCCCAATCAGAGTGATTTCAGCTCTTTTATTTTTGAGTTCTACCCATACTTCCTAATTTGATGAACCCTCCAGTATGTCCTCTGAGTAAACTTGGGAAATTGGTCTGCCAACAGTCACAACACGCAAGGTACACAAAAACTTGAAATTAAATGTGCAAAAAAAGAGAAAAGGATAAGCGACTGTTGGCTGGCTGTCTGTCATGTGCACAATGCCTGAACCGGAACGAACAACAAACAAACACAGACTTATCCCCTGGGCAGAGGATTCTAAAACTAAAGCCCCCCCTCTCCACCCTACACCGGGTCCCTATTGTTCTTCATGGCAGTCCCCCCAGATCGGCTCCCCATTGTTCTTCATGGTCTCCCCACGCCGGGTCCCCATTGTCTTCCCCGCCTCCCCCCTCACGTTCCATCGCCACCGAGGTTCCCGCATGCACCCATAATTGCATTGAAATAAACATACTTTCGCCCATTAATTTCACCATGTTCATTAAAGTGTTGCAGTCTGTCCTTTCAGACTTACTTGCTATATCCTTTATCTTCCCAGCAGTCCCTCCACTTGCTGACCTGCTCCTCTGGTTCCAACTACCTGCCACCACTAGTTTAATGCCACCCATGTGGCACTAGGAAACACTATTGAGGATATTGATTCCTCTCCTGTTCAGGTATAACTCATCCCTCTTGTACAGATCCCACCTATCCTAGGTGAGAGCCCAATGATCCTTCAATCCATATATGCTGCCTCACCCACTAAGTTTCTCCAGCATTTTTGTCCACCGTCCATATATCGGAATTCCTTTCTCCTGAACCAGCATCTTAGCCATGTATTGAACTGCACAATCTTTTTTATTTACTGCCTCACATGGTATGCGTGGTAATTCTGAAAATATAGCCTAGATGTCCGGTTTTATGACCTACTGTCGAACTGCCTAAATTCTCTGCAGGACCTTATCTCCCTTCCTACCAACGTCATTGGTACTAATATGGACCATGAGTGAAAACATCTTGACATCTACTTTGTCATGCCTCCTTCAAATCCTATAGGTTTCAATGAGATATTCCCTCACACTCCACATTATATAGTCCCAACCTGTTGACTGGTTAGGTGCAGCTCGGAATGCAATTACATTTACAGGGCTGCCAACTCTCACGCTTTGAGCGTGAGACTCACGCCCTCAAGCAAACTCTCACGCCCTCACGCTCATCAGAAATTTCTCACGCTCAGTGGTGAGAAATTTTGTGATCAACGAAAATTTCAAAACTCGGATAAACTGCATGGTCCGCGGGTGTTGGAGAGCAGGGGCTGCGGGAGGGATGGGAGCAGAACCAGCAGCGGGAACAGATGCGGGGAGATGGGACTGTTGAGTGTTTGCCGGGGCCGGCATGTCGCTCGCTGCAGCTCTGGCCATGGAGCACTCCGGACAGTGCATGTCCCGGGCGTCGGAGCCGTCGGAAGCATTGTGCCGCTGCCGCGAGAGTGTCTGGGCCGAAGGGACAGGAGGAGAGAGAGAGGGGGGGTGAGGGGGGGTGAGAGGAGAGAAAGGGGAGAGACAGAGGTGGAGTGAATGGAGAGAGAGAAGAGGGGGGGAAGTAAGAGGGAAGAGGGGGTGGAGAGGGTAGGAGAGAAGGGGAAGAGAGGGGGAAAGATAGGGGGGAGGGGGAAGAGAGAGATAGGGGGACAAAGAAAAGGAGATAGAGACAGAAAGAGGGGAGAGAGGGCAAGGGGAAGAGTGAAGTAGGAGGGAGAAATGGGGAAGAGAGGGGAAAGAGTGGAGAGGGAGAGAGGGGGAGATAGAGTGGAAGGGAGAAGAGGGAGAGAGAGTGAGGGGGGAGAGAGTTAGGGGAAAGAGGGGACAAGAGAGAGGGGGAAGAGTAAGGTAGGAGGGAGAGGGGGAGAGAGAGAGGGGGGAGAGAGAGAGGGGGTGAGAGGAGAGGGGAGAGAGAGAGAGCGGAAGAGAGGGGGGAGAGAGAGAGAGTCTCTGTGTCGAATTTGCCCAGGTGACCGGCATGGATCGGGCTGCGGCTCGGTGCATCCTGGAGGACAACCAGTGGCTGCTGGAAGTAAGTACCAAGCACTGGGTAGAAACGGTGGAAGGTAGTGGACTTCAAATGGGGGTGGTTGGAGAAAGCATCCTGCTTGCCTGCTAGATTTTCACTTACTGTAACGGCAGGAAAAAATTTCCCGATGTTGGGGGCGTTCAGAACCATGGGTCACAGTTTAAGAATAGGGGGGGGGGGGGTGGGGGGGACAGTTAGGACTGAGATGAGGACAAACTTTCTTCACGTAGAGAATTGTGAATCTGGAATTCTCTGCCACAGAAGGCAGTGCAGGCCAATTCACTGGATGATTTCAAGAGAGAGTTACATTTAGTTCTTGGGGCTAACGACATCAAGGGATATGGGGAAAAAACAGGAAAGAGGTACTGATTTTAGATGAATAGCCATGATCATATTGAATGACAGTGCTGGCTCGAAGGGCCGAATGGCCTATTCCTGCACCTATTTTCTATGTTTCTATGCTTGAGTATATGGCAATAAAACTCGATCACTTGATTTTGAAGCATTCATGCATGGTGGAGGTATAATGTAGTCATAGAGTGATACAATGTGAAAACAGGCCCTTCGGTGCAACTTGCCCACACCTGCCAACATGTCCCAGCTACGCTACCTGCTTTTTGTCCATACCTCCAAACCTGTCCTATCCATGTATCAGTCTAACTTTTTCTTAAATGTTGGGATGGTCCCTGCCTCAACTACCTCCTCTGGCAGCTTGTTCCATACACCCATCACCCTTTGTGTTGATAAAGTTACCCCTTAAAAAGTTACCTCTTAAAAATACTTCATACAAAAAACATTGAAATCATACTTCTACAGTGCACTAAAACATGATTTTAATACATCAAATTTCAAAAAGTTCCTACCCTCCTTCCACACCCTCTCCCCACTCGGTTGCTCCACTCCCTCACCGGGTACCCCTAAGGCCAGTGATCAGTGATCGCACAGCCTCCACCCTTTCAAAAACGCTCCAATCCAATTTAAAGCATATATATTGCATTCAAGTGTAAGTTATAAGACTCGCTACAGTATGCACCATATTGCACAAATTCAAGCTGAAAAATGCAAATGTTCCGTACCAATGGGAGGGGGCACCCTCCTCCCACCCGCCCGCCCCACCCCCCCGGTCGCGATGCTCCCTCGGGTTTGGTCTCTCGCAAATTTCTCACTCCCAACTCTCACCCAATGTTGGCAGCCCTGCATTTAAGATAAAACATCCAATTTGATCTTTCAATGCTATTTGTCTCTCTGACTTGCCACTGGAAAAGAAAAGGAGGCAGGGAATGAAAATAACTTTCAGACCCAGATATAAGTAAACTACTCCAAAGAAATCTGAAGAGTTCTGACCTGAAACATCAGGCGTCCATTTCCTCCTTAGATGCTGCCACTGAGTTACTCCATTATTTACTATTCCACTATTTTGTTTTTGATCAAGATCCAACATCTCTATTTCCTTGTGTCCCATTTACCTGTATATCTACAGGACACTTCTTCCTGCCTGCAGGCTGCCAATGAGGTATTTACACCACCAACAGTACTAGTCCATTGGAAATGATAGATTATCCAAACCCTATATAACTGAATTCAGCCAATTTGAAGTCTGAAGAAGGGTTTCGGCCCGAAACGTCGCCTATTTCCTTCGCTCCATAGATGCTGCTGCACCTGCTGAGTTTCTCCAGCATTTTTGTGTACCTTCAGCCAATTCATTGCAGAGATACAAATATACAATGCTAGAACTATCCTGCATTCTTGCTCTCAGTTATTTTAAATGGCATTTATGGGAAATATTTGGAAACCATTTGTCTTTGCTTTTTAACTCATGTTCCCCCCATGATCTATGCCACAAATACAACTATTTCTCCATGTTTCGAGAAAAAATAAACTTTTTTATCTATTCCATAAAAATGTCAATACAAAATAAAATAAAGAGAAACAATTAAAGGGGCAGCGAAATTTGACAAGAAACATTTAAGTAAAGAAAATATAATGTAAACATAAAGGTGCCAAGGAGATTGAATAATGTGAAATGGATGAAAGGATAAGAATAATTCGACAATGCAGTAGCAGAAGAAGCAGATGAGGAACGGAACTAAAGACGACACCGAGGGGAAGCCGGACTCTTATTCCTCTGGTGCAATTCCGCTGGATTCCGGATCCGGTGTGGGAACTTTCCAGAATTTGCGACAACTTTTTTGCGAATTTTCTCCTGAATTCAAAGGCGAAACCATGGGGATCCTGGAGAAAATCTCCGAGATCGAGAAAGAAATCGCACGGACCCAGAAAAACAAAGGTTGGAGCCTGGGAAATAACCTAAAGCTTATCCTCGTTCATTGATTCCCTCGATTCATGCCAATGGTGCCCATTGATTCCTCTCTCCCCCCCCCGTGCCCTGCACGATTCCTGCCCAATGTGTCTATCTTGCCCCCCACCCCGTGCCTCTGCACCATGTCCCCATTGAAGCCCCTGTTCCCAACACAATGCGCACGTTGCATCCTCTGTATCCTCAGTAATGTGTCACACTTTGCCCATTGAACCTCACCCTGTACCTGCACAATTTCCCCATTGAAACCCCGTGCTCTGCACCATGTCCCCATTGAACTCCCTGTGCCCTACATAATTTGCCCATTGAACCCTGGGCATTGTTCTTGAGCCCAGAACAATGTGCACTTTAAATCCTCTGTACCTAGCCCCATGTGCCCATTGAATCCCACTGTATCTTGCTCCATGTGCACATTGAACCCCCCCCCCCTCCCCCTATAATCTGCACAATTTCCCCCTTGAACCTCACCCTGTACCCTGCACAATGTGCCCATTGAACCCCCGTGCCCTGCACCATGTGCCCATCAATCCCCTCTCCCCCCTCACAATGCCAATTGAACCCCCCACCCCATGATGGTCACAAAGTGCCCATTGACCTCTTCCCCATGCTTGTCCGCTCCCCATGCCATTAGAATATGCAGCTGAACAATGTGCCCACCGATCCCAGTCCCTGTCATGTTGACCCCCTCTCCTATGCCGTAGAAAAGGTGCCCATTGACCCTGTGTTCTATAGAAAGTGCCATTGACCATTGATAAACCACCCACTATGGGACGCACATTTACTTTGTCCTCTTCCCATATTGATTTACCTAACCCTTTCAGTGGATTGTCTTCATTAACCCAAGTTGTACACCACACATTGTGTCCACTAACTCACCCTGCACCCCTCCACCCCATGCTTTTAGATGGTGTATATTAAAGTATTGTGTAAATTGAGCTCATTAATATCTGCTAGATTTAACTAATTTTGTTTATTTAATATCCTCCCTGCACCCTCTAGATTGTTCAGTAACCTTGCATGCTATTTCTTGTACATTGACAATATCTGCCATGCACTTTCTATAAATATCATTCTCTTACCCTTGTCCCCACAGATCGTTTTAATTACCTCTACATTATACCAAACGTTCTTTATTAATCTTCAGACCCGAAACGTCACCCATTCCTTCTCTCCAGAGATGTGCTGCCTGTCCCGCTGAGTTACTCCAGCATTTTGTGTCTACCTTCGATTTAAACAAACATCTACAGTTCTTTCCGACACATTCTTTACTAATATTCCCTGTAGATGGTTATTCCATCCTGTGTTTATTAGAACCGCTCTGCATCTTTTATATCGCACAGCAAAATTCTCTATGCAAGTTGTACGTTCAATACCCCACCACACTATTCACGATCTGTTTTCATCCTATATACTCATTAGCACTCATAAGCCCAGATGCTGTGTTCTGTAACCCATCATCCCACAAATAGTTTTTGTTCATTGTCCTTCCTCCTCTGGCACCACGTTCAGTAACCCACCACCATATCCTACAGTTTATATTCCTCCCCCACTGCATCCATTAAATTGTATTCAGTTAACTTTCACCTCATAGATTATTCATAAATTTACCTGTTCCACACCTCCTTGAGATCAATAGCCTGTCCCCTGTGATGGAGACAGAGAGATCAATAAAGGAGAGAGTGTCCAATAAAGGGGAGATAGTCCAATAGAATTTGAGGGCAGGGTGGAAGTTAGTGTCAAAGTTAATTAAATGAACAATTTCTGTACAGGTGCAGATGGCACCCCCGATGCAGTCAGAGATGTAGCAGAGAAAGAGTTGGGGGGTGGTGCCAGTGTACATTTGGAACAAGAACTGTTTGATGTAACTAACAAAAAGGCAGGCATAGCAGGGGGCCATGTGAATGCCCATGACTATATCTTTAACTTGCGGTCAAGTGAGAGGAGTCAAAAGAGAATTTGATGAGGGTGAGATCAAGATGTACCAGGCAGAGGAGAGTGTTAATAGAGGGAAATTGATTGGTTCTCTGTTCAAGGCAGCACCGGAGAGTCTTGAGACCTTCCTAGTGGGGGATGGAGGTGTAAAACGATTGGACGTCCATGGTAAACATAGAAACATAGAAAATAGGTGCAGGAATAGGCCATTCGGCCCTTCGAGCCAGCACTACCATTCAATATGATCATGGCTGAACATCCTAAATCAGTATTTAAGAAGGAACTGCAGATGCTAGAAAATCGGGTACACAAAAAAGCTGGAGAAACTCAGCGGGTGCAGCAGCATCTATGGAGCGAAGGAAAAAGGCAACGTTTCGGGCCGAAACCCTTCTTCAGACTGAAGAACGTTGCCTTTTTCCTTCGCTCCATAGATGCTGCTGCACCCGCTGAGTTTCTCCAGCTTTTTTGTGTACATCTTAAATCAGTACCCCATTCTTGCTTTCTCCCCATAATCCCTTGATTCTGTTAGCCCTAGGGGCTATATCTAACTCTCTCTTGAAAACATCCAGTGAATTGGCTCTCTGGGTGAAAAAGTTTTTCCTCATCTCTGTCCTAAATGGCCTTCCCCGTAATTCTTAAACTATGACCCCTGGTCTGGACTCCCCCAACACGGGAACATTTTAACTGCTTCTAGCCTGTCCAATCCCTTAAGAATTTTATATGTTTCAATAAGATACCCTCTCATCCTTCGAAATTCCATGAATATAAGCCCAGTCGATCCATTCTTTCCATGTCAGTCTCGCCATCCCGGGAATTAACCTGGTGAACTAATGCTGCACTCTATAGCAGGAATGTCCTTGAAACATTCAAGTGCTGTGGCCGCACACACCAGCCGACTTCGCCAGTGTAGCTGGAGTCTTGGGTGGACCTTACAGGTTCACAGGTAATGATGCAGTGTCTACATATATATACTATGACAAATACAAGAACATAGATGTATCTATTTAATGGAAACCACATATTACTGTGTATCCAGCATTATTATCATGCCTAGTCCTTGATTTCTACCGAGATGATCATATAATCTATGGTTTTCTTAATTGTAAACGTGCTGGATCTGGAGGGAGTTTTTTCAGCTGCATAATGTTGGGGTGATGGATAGCATTTACAGGTTCACCACTGGGAGTGGTAGTTAGAACAATTTGAGTGGAAGCTCTAAGTGTATTATACATGAAACATGCCCTTAAGTGATTTGTTCTCCATTGCAAGTAATGTGTTAGGCTGTATTTTATGGTTTTATGCCTTTTATGGCCAATGTCCCCAATAATCTCAGAGAATGATTGATCAGTATGATGAATAAGCCAGAAAAAGACAGCACATTGGGAGACCAACTTTTGTGTGATTGTTATTTTACAGCCACTGAGTATCATTTAGGCTTGTTAAAAGCAAAACTTGCGAAGTACAGAGCACAATTGTTGGAACCCCCAAAATCTGCTGGATCCAAAGGAGAAGGCTTTGATGTGATGAAATCAGGAGATGCCCGGGTAGCATTGATTGGATTCCCTTCTGTGGGTAAGGTAAGAACAGATCCTTTTCTTTCAACACTTTCAACAGTTCTTTACCTTTTAACACCTTTTCACACAGAGAGTTGTGAGTCTGTGGAATTCTCTGCCTCAGAGGGCGGTGGAGTCCGGTTCTCTGGATACTTTCAAGAGAGAGCTAGATAGTGCTCTTAAAGATAGCGGAGTCAGGGGATATGGGGAGAAGGCAGGAACGGGGTACTGATTGGGGATGAAAAGCCATGATCACATTGAATGGCGGTGCTGGCTCGAAGGGCCGAATGGCCTACTCATGCACCTATTGTCTATTGTCTATTTCTCTTTAATGACAATGCTATTTCTGTGGACTAACATAGTAATGCAGAATTGGTGGGACAATAGATAATCGATATTAGTAATACAGAATTGGTGAGAAAATAGAATAATGTTTTTGAGCATTAGCATTCATTGAATGGTTTACAAATTTAAGATGTTAACTGAACTACCACTCATGTAATAATGGTGCAAATGGTTAATGGTTCAGTTAACATCTTAAATGTGCAAACCATTCGATGAATGCTCATACCCAAAATCTTTGAACAGAAGCATTTTCACTTTAACTCTCCTTTTAAATTGCTCTGCCACTCAGATGTAGATTTATTTTCACGATTACAATTTCACCTGCCTCCAGAATATCAGAACATAAAGGCTTGGCTATAATTCTTGGTCACATAAAATGGTGTACACATATCTCAAATTGTTGTAATAGACAATGTTCGTTTTTTGTGGGTCAGAAGTTGTGATTCTCATGCCAGGTTTTTAATTATCAGAGCATCAAAAGTGCTAAATTAAATTCTTTCCAGCCCTTACTTATAGTTCAGAAGGCATCACTAATGGGATTTAAAATATTTTCAAAATAGCTCCTTATGTATGAGCCTTAAAATATTTGACAGAGTAATAAGATGCAATAGAAATTGAGGTTAGCTGATAAACAGGAGGATCCAAGGTTCCTTTTGCTTGTTTGGGAAAATCAACTCAAGACCCTTGAGATACTTGAGTGTAAGAAAGAAAAACGACATTTTTAATTCATAAGAATTCTATGTTGTTCTGAAAAATAACCTCTCCAATTTCAGGTAGTCCTTGCTTTCTCCCTCCTTCCCCTCCCCTTCCCATCTCTCCCACACGCCTACTGTCTCAGCCTCTTTCTTTCTTTTTCCTGCCCCCCCCCCGACATCAGTCTGAAGAAGGGTCTCGACCTGAAACGTTGCCTATTCCTTCGCTCCATAGATGCTGCCTCACCCGCTGAGTTTCTCCAGCATTTTTGTCTACCTTCGGTTTTTCCAGCATCTGCAGTTCTTTCTTAAACACTAAGGTGTTTTTTTAGTCAGTTTCTCATTTGTACCTCATTTTGGACTTAGGTTTGAGAATTTTGGACGCAGCCCATACCATCACACAAACCAACCTCCCTTCTATTGACTCCATTTACACCTATGGCTGCCTTGGCAAGGCCACCAGCATAATCAAGGACGAGTCGCACCCCGGCCACTCCCTCTTCTCCCCTCTCCCATCAGGCAAGAGGTATAGAAATGTGTAAACGCACACCTCCAGATTCAGGGATAGGTTCTTTCCAGCTATTATCAGGCAATTGAACCATCCTACCAATAACTAGAGAGCAGTCCTGAGCTACTATCTGCCTCAGTGGAGACCCTCGGACTATCTTTAATTGAACTTTACCTTACACTGGACGTTATTCCCATTATCATGTATCTGCACATTGAATGGCTCGATTGTAGTCATGTATTTTCTTTTTGTTGACTGGTTAGCACGCAATAAAAGCTTTTCATGACAATAAATTAAACTAAACTAAGTTGTGCCTCATGTTTGTCTTTCAGTCTACGTTTTTGAGTTTGATGACTTCCACTGCAAGTGAAGCAGCTTCATATGAATTTACGACCCTTACCTGTATTCCAGGTGTCATAGAGGTAAGGCATTTTTTGCTTTAATAAACAAAAAGCATTGCAGATGCAGGGAATATGACTAATGTGCAAAATTGCAGGATTGACATGAGAGCTTAGGAAGCATCTGTTGAAAGAAAACCATTAACATTTCAGTTCATTTGATCTTTCATCAAGATGTTTTCTCCAGAGAGACTAGCTGACATGTTGAGTAGTTCCAGAGGTCAACTCGTGTTGTTATTTTAGAACTCTTTATCTGTGGTGAATTATTCTGATGTAAGATTAATCAACGATATATCATCATGTATGTGTTGTGATTAGGATGCATAGTTGACTGAATGTGTTGCTGTCACTTGACTTTATATATCCTTGACTCAAGAATGCATACCACACAATGCAATTGATTTCCAACCAATTGAGGGTACTTTTAAGGTTCAAACCTCATTTGTCCATAGAGCTCATCTGCTGTGATTAAATCACGCTTCCTTTTTAAAATGACCAAACTGCCATTATCGGCTCATAATATTCCCCTTCAGCTATTGAGTAGTTATTTATCCCTTCTCTCGCTGTTTCCCCACTCTGCTGTTATTTTTTTTTAAACTGACACGTAATTTTTGCACCTAATTGTCGATCTTTGAAATGAAAAGTAGTTCTTTCCATTTTTCACCAACCTTTCCCCTCTATATCTTTTGAACAGAGTGTTTATAGCTCCATGATTTATTTAGAAGACTAAAAATTGTATCTGAAGCAGGGCTCTCACTTAACTTTTTTTCACTGTTTCCAGCCGGGCAACCTAGGCAGCTTTTTAGGTTGTCAAATGACAGATTAGGTGGTCATTTAAGACGGCTTGCATGAAGCGTGCGATAATGTGCTCGGACGAAGTGCGTAGTTACCAGTCGGAATTATGCTCAATGAAGCATTCACATATTATTTCTGCTTCAAATAAAGTCACAAACTAAACATATTCACCAATCAAGACATGATATATACCACAATGACATGCAGCAAAATTATAATACAGCATCTCAACTCTTTTAACACATTGCAATGAATGCAATTTCTATTATTTCTTTCCACTTCCAAACAAAAATGTGGTTGGATTATTCAGCGTATGATCAACCTCGGTGAGACCAAGCGCAGGCTTAGCGATCACTTTGCACAACACCTCCACTCAGTTCGCAATAACCAACCTGATTTCCCGGTGACTCAGCACTTCAACTCCCCCTCCCCCTCCCATTCCGAATCCGACCTTTCTGTCCTGGGCCTCCTCCATGGCCAGAGTGAGGACCAACGCAAATTGGAGGAACAGCACCTCATATTTCGCTTGGGTAGTACACCCCAGCGGTATGAACATTGGCTTCACCAATTTCAGGTAGTCCTTGCTTTCTTGACGTGACGGATAGTGACAGAGAGAGATAGAGAGGGGGGCCCACTCAGAGTTGAACGATAGGTGTCCCGGGTGCTTGCCAAGCCGGGCAAAATGGCACGGCTTTCAGGTTGGCCGGCGGGACTTTAGGTCACCATTAGCACCCGGGCAACCGTTAATTTTGAGCCTGGCTGGAGGCAAATTGGCTGTGTTTGAAGAAGGTGCACAATGGGGTAGTCACATTGTCCATTAATTATCCAATGCTTTCACTTTCAAGCTGGAATCACTCGCACCAATTAGAGGCCCTGCCTGATTTTCTCGTCCTTCTGTCTTTTCTAGTCTAGACGTGTTGCTGTTCTTGCTGAGATTAGGTAATGCAGTGCACGCAAGAGTTTGATTCTGGGTTATTTCTAGTTGATAAAGAATACACTCGTATTTAACAAAGACAGACACAAAATGCTGGAGTAACTCAGCAAGAAAGGCAACATCTCTGGAGAGAAGGAATGGGTGATGTTTCGGGTTGAGACCCTTCTTCAGACCCGAAGAAAGGTCTCGACCCGAAACGTCACCCATTCTCTCCAGAGATGCTGCCTGTTCCGCTGAGTTACTCCAGCATTTTGTGTCTATCTTCGGTGTATAACCAGCATCTGCAGTTCCTTCCTAATACTTGTATTTAATTTGTGCTCTTCAATAGCATTAGAACATCTCAAAGCCTACATAATCAGTGATTCCCTTTATATGGAAGAGCTACATTTCTATACTCTGTCTCACAAACAGTTAGATAAATCACAAGGTAAAATAAAGACATGTAAATTAAAAAATGTCAATTGACAGGAGAGAAAAAAAAAATTAGGAAATTAAGTCGTCACTAATGTGTACATATCTAACAAGCAGTCATGGAACATGATTGGGATCTGGAGCCGGATCTCTTGGTTGCTCCTTGGCTGCTGCCACTACTGGTTTGTGATTCCAAAATCCCAAAAGACATTTTAAATACTGCAAAAATGCTTTGTACCTAGTAACCGCACAGTTAAACTATTGGAAGCAGATTTTTAGTTGCTTAAAAAGCTGGGATAAAATAACTGAACATGTTTTCCTTTTGAAATCCAGTATAAAGGTGCTAACATTCAGCTTCTGGATCTGCCTGGTATCATTGAAGGAGCGTCACAAGGTTTGTACATGTCATTGTTGAATTGAAATATTTGTTATCACTCATTCAGAAAATTGTGACTGTTGGACTGCTGTAATAAAACCATTGTTCAATGTTCTATTCACAACTTTGCACTGTATTTTGGTATTGGAGGAAAGAGTTGAACTGTGTAACAAGGAACTGCAGATGCTGGTTTAAACCGAAGATAGACACAAAAAGCTGGAGTAACTCGGCGGGACAGGCAGCATCTCTGGAGAGAAGGAATGGTTGACGTTTCAGGTCGAGACCCTTCTTCAGACTGATAGATTCCTTTCAATATATACTGCTGAAATCAGG
Source organism: Amblyraja radiata (assembly GCF_010909765.2). Lineage (NCBI taxonomy): Eukaryota > Metazoa > Chordata > Chondrichthyes > Rajiformes > Rajidae > Amblyraja > Amblyraja radiata. The sequence goes on along the minus strand of NC_045977.1, from coordinate 32,303,163 downwards.
TTGTCCAGAACTCGCTGTGCAACTAGCCAGGGTGGCCCAGTACAGTTATGACCCTGACATCCATCTGACAATGGGGATAATTGTCTAGATATGTACTATTCACAGAAAAAGGGACAAATCCAGCCCAGCTTATACAGCCTAGTCATTCTACTGTAAACCGTCAGCAAGCAGGTGGAAGGTGCTCTCGACGTTGCCATCCAGCAACACCTTCACACCAGTAACTTGCTCATCAGTTAGGTTTTTGCTCTGACCACTTGGCTTCATGCCTTCTCAGACTGAACTCCAGAAGTTAGGTGAAGGTGAATGCTATTAATATCAAGGCAGCATTTTATTGAGTGTGGCTTCATGAAGCCCTGGTAAAACTGGTCACCAGGCATTAAGTGGAAAATACTGCAGTCTGAAGTCTGAAGGAGGGTCCTGACCCGAAACATTAATTGTCTATTCCTTCCCAGAGGAAGCCTGACCTGCTAAATTCCTCCAGCACTCAGTATTTTGCTCAGGTACTCTGGTAGTTAGAACCAAACCTTGCATCAAGGAAGATTACATGGTTGTGGCAATTAATTATTTCAGCCCCAGACATTGTTACAGGAGTTCCTCAGGGCATTGTCCTGGGCTCAATCTTCCTCAGCTGCTTTGCCAGATTCCCAGGGATCTCGTGTAGGAAAGAACTGCAGATGCTGGTTTAAATCGAAGGTAGAACATTGACCTCTAACTTCAAGTAGCCCTTGCTTTACCTCTCTCTCCAATTCTCCTACCAGTTTTACTGTCTCCAACTATATTTTATCTCTGTACCGCCCACTCCCCTGGCATGAGTCTGAAGAAGGGTCTCGACCCGAAACGTCACCCATTCCTTCTCTTCAGAGATGCTGCCTGTCCTGTTACTCAAGCTTTTTGTGTCTACCCCAGGGATCTCAATCCCTTTCAAAAATGTTTCTATCTCCAATAAATACTTCAAGGCAATCAGCATCCAATAAGAGAGACGAACCACCTGCCCTTGATATTCAGTGGTACGTGGTTACATTCCCTCCATCTCCATCAAAACTCATCTGCGATCTAGATGGAGATGTGATGCAACAACTCACAAAACCTGACAAAACAGCATATTTGATTGATAGTCCGTTAACCACCCGAAACATCCATACCCTCCACTCTCTGAATAGTAGTTATGGATTATACTATCCACAAAACACACTGTAGTTACTCACCTAGGCCAGCAGCATTTCTTAAGTCCATAGTGGTCAACACCAAGAAAGATAAGGACACGCACGGACATGCAACCTACAGGCGCTCCTTCAGGTTGTCATTAGCTCTGCTTCGTTGCTCGGTCTAAATGCTGGAACTTCAGTCACTCATTCAAAGACACCCACATTTGTCTACAAATAAAATAATTCATGAAATTCGTAATTCACTTTTTCTCAGCAGTTTATATGTGGAATTTTATCTGAATTTTGCTAAAATGTTTTTTTAATGTTTGCAGGTAAAGGGCGTGGACGCCAGGTGATTGCAGTAGCTCGGACATCAGATGTTGTAATAATGATGCTGGATGCAACAAAGGGTGATGTCCAAAGGTGTGTAGCATGGAAGCATTAAAGATATTATCAGTTCTTCCAAAATTAAAATAAACATTGGAAATAATAGTATGTTGTTTGAAAAGATAGATTAATGGTTAAGATATTCATTCCAGTGAAGTATCTTAATTGTCATTTTAATTGAGTTTGGATATTTGGTTTTTGGGATCTTTATTTAACCTTCATGGTGTAATACAACACTAAATGTTTCCTCTGGCAGTGACTGGTTTAACATTATAAATTTTAACATCTCTATGACATACCCTTTGTTTTTTTTTTACATTAACTGAATAGAACTCCGTTCTTAAAATGCATGCGCTATATGTGCTATAGTTATATGAAATCTGTATTGAATTTGATAATTGAGTTGAACAGAAATTATAACTGTTGGAGGCTGTTTCCTCGCAATATTAACTACATTTCAAGATATACTTGGTGAGGTGGGGGGGGGGGGGAGAGGGGAGGCTTAAATTGTGAAAGTTGTGAGTAAAAATAATAATCTTAAACTGCTTCCTATTTTTATGTCAGGGATTTACTGGAGAAGGAGTTGGAGTCTGTAGGAATTCGATTAAACAAGCCCAAACCCAACATTTATTTCAAGGTGAGGCATGCGGATTTGGTCAAGAGCAGAGCAGTTGCCATAGCCGGTCAAATTGTATTGTGCACTTCAACGGTTTTAATTATTTGCAGTAATGTTATATGTCTAAGCTTTTACAATTAGGCTGTATTTGTTTTTCAGCCCAAGAAAGGTGGTGGAATCTCATTCAACTCGACAGTTATGTTGACTCAATGTTCTGAAAAGTTAGTACAGCTCATCTTGCACGAATACAGTATCCTTTGTATTATTGGAAACATTTGTAAACATTGGGTAAGCAAGCAAAGAATTTCACTGTGCCTAGTCACATGTGACAATAAAGTATTCCATTACAACGTTCTGTTTGTTCTTTGGAAATTCCAGATTTCCTTCGCTGTCCCTCCCCCCAAATATTGTGAATAGGTGTTTTGCAAGGACTCTCCATTTGTTCCAACTGGTGTGGGACTCCAATTTGCACATTAGTAGGCTTCAGTCAAATATTTGCAGGGTCATTGACTCATTGTACTTATTGGCTTCAACTGTTTCATCGAAAATGACGAGGTTTATTTGGTCCTTAATATTTTCCATCCCAGAAATCTTCAATGCAGAAGTTCTTTTCAGGGAAGATGCAACTCCTGATGAATTTATAGATGTAATAGTTGGAAACAGAGTTCACATGCCATGTCTTTATGTAAGTTAAACTCCAGCACTCTTTATATGGCAGTATTTAAGCAGAATGTTCTTTTATATATATTTAACCACTGGACAAAGAAGGTGATGTGAAAATTAAAAAAACGTGATTAAAGAATGACAATGTTCCAATGCATCCGGTGTACAATATGTGCCTTTGCATACCTGTAAAATATGAGAATGGATGAAATACAGTAAAGAACATAAGATGTAATTAAAATGAACTGCAGATTCTGGTTTATACCACATAGACACAAAATGGTGGAGTAACTCAGTGGCTTAGGTAGCATCTCTGAAGAAAAGGTACAGGTGATGTTTTGGGTCAGATCCCTTCTTCAGACTTTGATTTAAAGTTTCAGACTTAAAGGTTTTCAGTCTGAATCAAGGCCCCGACTCGATACAGCACCTATCCATTTTCTCCTGACCCGCTGAGTTACTCAGGCATTTTGTGACTATAGAACATAAGAAATAGGAGATAGACACAAAAGCAGCTGGAGTAACTCAGGCAGCATCTCTGGAGAGAAGGAGCAGATGACGTTTCGGGTCGAGACCCTTCTTCAGACTGTAGACTGCTTCTTCACTGCATTGACTTTGCTTGCCTTCTTGCTGCTGCTGTCATGAAAGGAACAGCATAACTTACTTTGGGAAAAAGGTTACAGTAGTTTTGAGGGGCTGTTGTTAGATGCTCAGTTTAGCTATATATCTTTATTCAAAATATTTTTTAACGAATAGTTTATCTAAAACCCAAAACCCAATCAGTGCTCGCCCTGTTGTGTCATAGAATCTCTGCACATAGACAAACTAATCCAAAATATATCATAAATAAGATTTCTCTACGGTCACACGAAATAATCTGTTTTCTGTTAAAAAGACAAAGAATTCACTTGAGATAATGTAATTATTTACCTGTAATTTTAAAATATATTTCCATGTTTTTGATAATAATGTTCAGAACGTTACTTTTTTTTCATGGCTTGTTAAACAGGTATACAATAAAGTTGATCAGATCCCCTTGGAGGAGGTAGACCGTTTGGCCAGGCAATCACACAGTGTTGTCATTAGGTAAGCCTTATCTGCACTATTAAATGTTTATCTGCCTTCATTTCAACTGGGTAGTGTGCTGATTACAGAAATAAAACATGTTTACTAACCTGCTGACTGGACTGCAGTACTGAGTATGAGAATGAAAATGGAAGTGCTGGGAATACAGAGTTGAGAGACCATGTGCCGACTTTCATTGATGGGTCAGCGGTGGAGAGAGTTGCAGCTTCAAATTCCTAGCCATTAACATTTTAGATGTAGATAGTAACCTGATGAGTTGCATCATGGTTTGGTACAGCGATTCCAATGCACAGGAACGCAAGATGCTGTAGAGAGTGTTATATCTCAGATCCACTGTGGGCACAGCCCTCCCAACCATTGAAACATCTACACGAGGAAGGTTACATTCACCATCAGGGATCCCTACCGCCTGGGCCGCGTCCTCTACTCACTGTTATCATCGGACAAGAGGTACAGAGGCCTAAAGTCGCACACTACCAGGTTCAGGAACTGTTCATTTCCTGCAGCTATTGGGTTTCTGAACCAACCTGCTCAACCCTTATCCAACCACAGCAACGGAACACTACACACCTCTTGCACTGCCGTGGACTTGTATTCTAATTGTGTTTTGCACTAATGTCTTGTTTTTGCATTGTCTTTTCACTCTCTTGCGGAATTTATGTATCAATGTTTATGTATGTTGTCTGCGTCTACGTGCCTAAGATGCTACTGCAAGCAAGATTTACATCGTACCTGTATCTCACCACGCCTAGGACAATAAACTCAACTTGACTTGAGCTCAGGCAGCATCTGTGGAAATGCTCCCATTTTCAACTGATATATTGACCTGAATATTTCCAGCATTCTCTACGTTTATAATAAGACACACACCCAGGTCACATCAACCTGCAGTGGGCCTGCCTCGACTGAGGGTGGCTTGTGATAAAAGGCCGAAACACCCAGTGACGTTGAGGTACACAACTGAAGATGTGTCTGATTGTTAGCAAATTCACCTAGTGGTCATACCCAAGAATGTCAATTGTAGTGAATACTAGGGATTGTAACATCCAGTCCTACTAATCAATTCAAGAATTGTGTCAAAGCTACGCACCCAGCTTCTGTTTAATTAACTTTAATTTGCAGTGCATCTCTAAATTACCCCAAAGAAATAAATTAAGTGAAATTCCTGTTCAACATCATGGAGTGTACATGTGCTAAATGTGACTGTTGTAGAAAGAACTCTCATGAATGCATCTGAGCAGAATTGTAGGTTTTCCTGAATGGTTTAAACATGGCAGTGTTTGGTTGAAACCCAAAGCAGTATCCGTGATGTAAGTATTTCGCAGATACATGTGACTTGTGAATTGGAAAACATCAGGACAGTAGATTTACCACAAAATTTCACATTCCCTTATTTTTTTAAATTATGTAGCCATTTTGAACAGGAAGGATGAGGGATACAATTGCTGCTTTTCTCTCTTCCACTGCTCATTGTGCACTTGATCAGCGTGATTGAGAAATATTTGGATATGTAGAAAAAAGACACAAAGTGCCGGAGTAACTCAGTGGGTCAGGCAGCAACCCTGGAGTGCATGGGTGGGTAACGTTTCGGATCGGGACCCCATGCCTTTTACTGGTTAGGTCTCACTGAGTCATGCACACTGTACCTTGCAAATAAGTATTGGGTCAAATTGTTTAAACTGCTGGCAGTTAGCTGTTCCCATGCAGGTAAGTCCTGGACATTTTAGAAGTTTTATGAGTTGCTAGTAGACAAATGCTGTGGCATCTCGCACTCAGCTTCCTGTGATAGACTTCAGTTTTGGTGTGATTTTGCTGGGAATCTGATCCCAAGCCAAGGCAGGATGTGGTTATAGATCAGAGACCCCAAAAATCTCAATGGGGATTGTTGGCTTAGAAAATTATGCATTTCTAAATTATTTTATTTCAATGTTATTCTTGGTTTGTAAATATATTAATTGTTCAATATTTATTTAGATCATTTACGTTACTTTGGTAATTTTTAGTTTTTGTCCTTTATCGAAGACATGAAAAAAAATTTATATTATTAATAAAAAACATACCTTGGCTATCTTGACAGAACAGCAGCCGCCTTTGTCTTCTATGAAAGGTTGTCAGGGCAGTCAAGGGGTAGGAACTGAGATCCCAATAAAATTGAACTTACTCTGCTGAGTTATTCTAGCAATTTGTGTCTTTTTTCTATAAACCAGCATCAGCAGTTCCATGTGTCTATCATTGAGGTATCATCGTCCGATGTTTGGACATGGAGGACCAGTGAGACTGTAGTGTGGGGGGATGGATCAAAGGCAGAAATGCCAGGTGGGTCTTCGGAAAGATTATTAGTTTAAGCGAAAAATTAATCAGAATGATAAAGGAGGTGAAATTATAGGTACAAGTTGGTCACACCAGGCTTGTATTCCAGTGAATACAGAAATCGTGAATATCAATGAGGTATTGTAAGGTTATAAATATAGTTGACAGAGTGGAAAAAATATGATTGTACAGAGAAGGTTCACCAGACTGATTCCTGGAATGTCAGGACTTTCATATGAAGAAAGACTGGATAGACTCGGCTTGTACTCGCTAGAATTTAGAAGATTGAGGGGGGATCGTATAGAAATGTACAAAATTCTTAAGGGGTTGGACAGGCTAGATGCAGGAAGATTGTTCCCGATGTTGGGGAAGTCCAGGACAAGGGGTCACAGTTTAAGGATAAAGGGGAAATCCTTTAGGACCGAGATGAGAAAAACATTTTTCACCCAGAGAGTGGTGAATCTCTGGAACTCTCTGCCACAGAAGGTAGTTGAGGCCAGTTCATTGGCTATATTTAAGAGGGAGTTAGATGTGGCCCTTGTGGCTAAAGGGAGCAGGGGGTATGGAGAGAAGGCAGGTACAGGATACTGAGTTGGATGTTCAGCCATGATCATATTGAATGGTGGTGCAGGCTCGAAGGGCCGAATGGCCTACTCCTGCACCTATTTTCTATGTTTCTATGATTGGGGTATTCTAAGGTTATAAAAGTAGTTGATTGATGAATTACTTCCTCGGATGAGGAATCCAAAACCGATAGAGATGAATTGTTTGGCAGATCATGCAGGGATTTATATTCATTTCATCACCGCCTTCCCTTCAAATTAATCTGGAAATCAGTTAAAAGCATCCACACTGAGATTGAGAGATTTTTATCTGGTAAGAATATTAAAGATCAGGGAACCAATGGAGATGAAGTTAAGGTAGGGATTAGTCGTGATGTCATTAATTGGTGTAACAAGCTTAAGGATACTAAACGGTCTCCCATTTCTCTGTTCTCAAACAGATCTTTGGGAAACATTTTATAGCCTCTGATTAAATAGCAATTCAGACATATTTGACTGTTCCCAATTATATTTTATCTCTGTTTGCTTTGTTGTCAACTTCTCCTCGCTAACAATGATCTATTCTACATTCTCCTTGACCGTCATCTCTTTTGGTGTCTTGTTTTAGCACCTTAACCCTCCTTATTTCTGTGTCTCGCTCTCCCCCTGACTCTCAGTTTGAAAAAGGGTCTCGACCCGAAACATCACCCATTCCTTCTATCCAGAGATGCTGCCTGTCCCGCTGAGTTACACCAGCATTTTGTGTCCATCTTTGGGACATTGTTTTGCTTCATCTCTCCATGTGAAGCCATCAGGTTACGCCACTTTACTATTTATTTCAGCACTTTGGCCTTTGCAGATGAGAAATAAAGTCTAATCAGGAAGTCCTATCTAGTTTTTTTTAATTCTTGTGTTTGCCTGGGTGTTTATAATTATATCTAATTTGTCTTTTCTAGCTGTGAGTTGAAGCTTAATTTGGATTATCTACTTGAAATGTTATGGGAATACCTCGCATTAATCTGCATCTACACAAAGAAGAGAGGAGGTAGAAGAATATTCAGTACTGATTCATTTCTTGTGATTTAAATATGTGTGCGTATATTTATAATGCAGAGTTTTATTTTGACAGAAAGACCAGATTTTTTCGGTGCTATTATTATGAGAAGATCGGCCTCAGTTGAACATGTGGTAAGAACAAGCTGCTTCTTTCTGCTTCCAGGGAGTTTACATTTCAAAAATATCTCACAATTTCTGAAATACTAGCATATAAACTTACTTGGTGAACGGAATACCATTCGATTTCATATCTGGGAAGCAAAAATTGAGACTTTAGTAAAATAAGCTTTATTAATAATGATAATTTCAGTTTTTCTTTTTATCCACTAGTTGTAGAGCAGAGGTTTAATGTTTTGGTTTGTAACTTGCATGGTTTTTAACTTGGGAAGGTACAAAAAGAAATGGACACAAAGCAATCTGTGTGGTAAGCATAACAATATGTGCGATACTAAATCCTCGTTTCCCAACTGCAGTGCCATCGAATTCACAGAACCTTATCAAACCAGTTCAAGTACGCTCTAGTCTGGGTACGTATATTGGCATTTTACTTTGCATTGATAATTAAGAATTGCTTAGATCTGAAATAGTTCACCATAAGGCAGCAGATTCACAGATTACAATTACGCCATCCAGTTCCTGCCACGACTTTATTCTCCCAGTTTCTCCATCTTTGCTGGATCTATCCTGACGACAACTTCCAACCCAGTGTCTGTGAAATCTCTTTCTTTTTTTAACTGAGTATTCCACCTAGTTAGTAAGTTTGACTCTTAAGTTAGTAAGTTTGACTTAATTATTCCTTCCTCTTTTTATGCCGCCTGATTGCTTTTATTTTTAATTGGCCCAGTGTCAGAAGCAAGTTGTAATGGTTAATGGTTGCTTTGTAACAGAAGGCTGTTTCCATAGAAACATAGAAAATAGGTTCAGAAGGAGGCCATTCGGCCCTTCGAGCCAGCACCGCCATTCATTGTGATCATGGCTGATGATCCCTTCCAGAAGGGCTCCGAAGGATTCAATACTCAATACTTTATTTTTACGTCTTAGAATGACTTGAGAGTGACAAAGAAGTTTGTAGATGAAACAAAAAATAGGCATATACACTAATTGAGCTTCAGACTGTGGGAAGACAATGATCTGCACAGAAATGTGTTAATGGAATTTAATTCAGAGAATTGTTAGGCAATGCTTTTAGGGAGTTGCAGCAGGGGAATAAAAACAAAGTGATGATATTGAGAGATGTAGAGAAACAGAGCCTTGAAAAGATTATTTAATATAATAGGACAAGTCAATACAGTGCTTAGAAAATAATACAAGATGCTTTCCATTATTTGCTGAGGCTTGTAATATAAGAGCAGTGCCATTATTTTAGAACTGTGTATAGTGCTAGTTAAAGCTCTTGTGCAAGGGTGTAAGGAAGGGTGTAAGGAAGATTTACAACGGTATTTTCAGGATATAAAATTCTAATTATAAAGAAAGATTGAATGGCCTTGAGTTGTTTTCGTTGAAACAAAGGAGAACCCCATTACTGAAAATGATTAGGATGAATACATGAAGAACTTTGATCTTCACTGCTCTGGGTCAAGGGCTGAAAGGTGGGACCACTCTAGTTTTTTAATTGACCTGTAGGCAATAAGCCAAAATAGTCTTCCGTGACTCACAGACTTTATACATTCTCTATAAATCAATGATTCCCGTTTTGTCTTTGATTCCAGGGTACAAGTACGAAGTACAGTCCTCAAAGAGTGGGACTGACTCACATAATGGAGCATGAGGACGTCATCCAAATCGTCAAGAAATAAATAATGACAAACGTTTCCCAAGTAACTACAGTGTATCACCTGCCCTCATCTTCGCTGGCACAACAGGCAATGTGAAAATGGACTGTTCTGAAATTATGATGAAAGAAATTACTGCATTGAGATGGCTTGCTATGACAGGGCCTTAATTACAAATTCATATATTATTCTGGTATCTTACAGTATACTGAATGTTAAAATGGGCCAATTATTTAGGCCATTATTGCGTTTTGTGGCTCCTGCTTAAACAATTGCACATCTTAATTTGCAGTACATTTTAGAACCAAAATGATTCCCTACAAAGAACTGTAGGCCAGTCATTTGCGTATTCATTTGATGAACATACATTCTTTGCTCATTCTCAGTACACAAATTTGATTCTTCATGAAACTCAAAAGATGTTGAATGTAGGATTTGCTATCATTATAGTTATTCAAAATAATATATGTCTGAATTGAGATGAAATCTCATTGAAATGGCAAGAATGGATTGAGTGCTTTAATCACTTTATATAAAAATTATAAAGTAAAGTCTAAATGATGAAACTGCTAATACACAGAAAAACATTTGTTCCACGGGCTCCTTTTTATTTTGTTTTGTTGTCCTCTCCAATCCTGCAGTAGCTTCTTCAAAAAAAGTTACAATTTTCTTCTTGACCCTGTCAGTCGAACACCTAGATGCTTCATCCATTCTTCATGCATGAGTGTTACTAGGATATTAGAACCTGGAGGATTCCACTGCTGGATTCTAATGTATCCACCCAAAACATCAAAATATGCTTTCACCTTCCAGGAAGTTACTGAATGGCATTGGAGAAAAGGCTTGTCCATTGCTGCCCAGTCTCTCTCCCCAATCATATTGTATCCAGAAATTGAATCTGCATGACTCGTGCTACTCAGACCTTCAATGAAGCTTTATAGTAATTTTGAGTAAATGCAACCCCTCTTTGGATTTGGGCCGACTCGCACAAGGACGATTTTTGGGACAAGAATTTGCTGCCTAAGATGTAATCCCGAGAGTTGATTTGAACTTTTTGTGAGCTCTTTATTTTGAATATCTACTTTGGATGTTTTGGGCCATTAGTTAATTTATGAAAATTTGTTTTGAATAAGAATGGTAAATTGATTCTGAAAGACAAAATTTCTATACCACTTCCCAACGTTATACTTAAATTGTGGTGCATGTGGGTGAGGTAGTGGATGAGCTACTCAGGTGCATTTTTGTCAGGGCATTAATTTATTGGAATGCGATGGTGTACCATGGTGATACCCATGTCTTCAATGGATCTTACTCGTGGCTTTTAAGCTCAAGTGTGGATTTACTGTACACGTGTGAAAAGTCAAGAAACAGCCTTTTGAAATTGCGGCTTATGCATGATACCATTCATTTGATGGATGGAAATCAAATTAAACCTGAAATAAGCAGAGAGCCTTGCTCATGGATTGTGTACCTCCCTCCACGTTGCTTTGCAGCTGCATGGCATCAATATAAACAGCCAGGAAATATGATGAAGCATGTAATTATTGTCTTCTGGGAGGTGGGGTTTGGCAGTGAGAACTGACTTGTAGAAATATCTTCAGGAAGAAAAGTTAGTTCTTTGCAAGCAAAACCACCAGATGCTATGAATCTGAAATTTTGAAAATGCATGAGCTGTATGGATGCAACAGTCAATTGATGTGGTGGACCAAGGAGCCATTTTCTGTGCTCTATGGCTGATATCTGTAGAAGGGTTTCAGAAGGTAGATACAAAATGCAGGAGTAACTCAGCGGGTTAGGCGGCGTCTCTGGAGAGAAAGAATGGACGACTTTTCGGGTCAAGACCCTTCTTCAGACTGATATCGGGAGGGGGCGGGACAAAGATAGAATGTAGTCGGAGACAGTAAGACTAGTGGGAGAACTGGGAAGGGGATGGAGAGAGAGAAAGCAAGGGCTATCTGAAATTAGAGAAGTCAATATTCATACCTCTGGGGTATAAACTACCCAAGCGAAATATGAGGCGCTGTTCCTCCAAGTTGCGCTGGGCCGCACTCTGACAGTGGAGGAGGCGCAGGACAGAAAGGTCAGATTGGGAATGGGAGGGGGAGTTGAAGTGCTGAGCAACCGGGAGATCAGATGAAGACTGTCTGAGCGGAGGTGTTCAGCGAAACGATCGCCGAGCCTGCGCTTGGTCTCGCAGATGTAGAGAAGTTGACACCTGGAACAGTGTTACAGAAGGGTTACAAATTCAGGTCAGTGATATTGAAGAGTCACCAATCTGAAACATCTGAAATAGTAATTATATTTTTCTCTTACTAAAGATGCTGCCTGAGTATTTCCAACATTTCCAGTTCATATTTTAAATCATATATTTACAACACTTTTTTAATCTTGATACTGCTCCTCAGTCAATGCAGTGCTTTTGATATTTAGTTACACTTGTGTTAAATGGATAAATAGATAATTATTTCAATGAAGTTAGTTGAGAAGTAATTATAGGTTAGAACACCATGTTTGTTTTTTATAGTTTAATTTGTGACCACTGGAGAGAGCAAACAACTGGTGCCAGGTCTCAACTGAAACAATTCCAACAATACAATGGATTCTCAGCACTGTGTGCCAGCCAAGATTAAATCCTCAGTATTTTAAATGGCCCTTGGACTGCTCCCTCTGATTAAGAATACATTCACTGAGTCAAAATTAATACTTCAACTACCTTTAGTGATTACTGAAGTTTCAGTCCTGATTTATATTCAACATTGAGAAGCGGAGACATTGAGTTAGAATTAATGTTCATTTTAATTGCATTTTGTCATATTATTTGCACTCTTAATATTCTTCAGAAGTTTGTTGGATTTGGAAAATTGTTTTAATCAATGGTTCATCACTACGCTTTGTAGTCAAGGGAGTTGTTAAGTAATTCGTATGTCATACTTTGCTTGCCTCCCCACAATTTGTTAAGCGGCATGACAAGACTTGCCAGACATTTAATCCTGTCAAGATTATTTAACCGTGCTCAAATCCCAGAAATGATGGGCCCTGGCCTCTGCCCTGATGATTTCAAAGAAGCTCAATATTTGATAAAGTCAATGTTTTACTGCCCATTGACCAGTTCCATGGATCAACTTATTTAGCCATAGATTGGAGATACAGTGGCTTGCAAAAGTTTTCATACCCCTTGAACTTTTCCACATTTTGTCACGTTACAACCACAAACGTAAATGTATTTTATTGGGATTTTATGTGATAGACCAACACAAAGTGGTGCATAATTGTGAAGTGGAAGGAAAATGATACATGGTTTTCAAATTTTTTTACAAATAAAAAACTGAAAAGTGTGGCGTGCAAAAGTATTCAGCCCCCCTGAGTCAATACTTTGTAGAACCATCTTTCGCTGCAATTACAGCTGCAAGTCTTTTGGGGTATGTCTCTACCAGCTTTGCACATCTAGAGACTGAAATTTTTGCCCATACTTCTTTGCAAAATAGCTCAAGCTCAGTCAGATTGAATGGAGAGCGTCTGTGAACAGCAATTTTCAAGTCTTGCCAGAGATTCTCAATTGGATTTAGGTCTGGACTTTGACTGGGCCATTCTAACACATGAATATGCTTTGATCTAAACCATTCCATTGTAGCTCTGGCTGTATCTTTAGGGTCGTTGTCCTGCTGGAAGGTGAACCTCCGCCCCAGTCTCAAGTCTTTTGCAGAATCTAACAGGTTTTCTTCCAAGATTGCCCTGTATTTGGCTCCATCCATCTTCCCATCAACTCTGACCAGCTTCCCTGTCCCTGCTGAAGAAAAGCATCCCCACAACATGATGCTGCCACCACCATGTTTCACAGTGGGGATGGTGTGTTCAGGGTGATGTGCAGTGTTAGTTTTCCGCCACACATAGCGTTTTGCATTTAGGCCAAAAACTTCAATTTTGGTCTCATCTGACCAGAGCACCTTCCTCCACATGTTTACTGTGTACCCCACATGGCTTGTGGCTAACTGCAAACGGGACTTCTTATAGCTTTTTTTCAACAATGGCTTTCTTCTTGCCACTCTTCCATAAAGGCCCGATTTGTGGAGTGCACGACTAATAGTTGTCCTGTGGATAGATTCTCCCATCTGAGCTGTGGATCTGCAGCTCCTCCAGAATTACCATGGGCCTCTTGGCTGCTTCTCTGATCAATGCTCTTCTTGCCCGGCCTGTCAGTTTAGGTGGACGGCCATGTCTTGGTAGGTTTGCAGTTGCGCCATACTCTTTCCATTTTCGGATGATGGATTGAACAGTGCTCCGTGAGATGTTCAAAGCTTGGGATATTTTTTTATAACCTAACCCTGTTTTAAACTTCTCCACAACTTTATCCCTGACCTGTCTGGTATGTTCCTTGGGCTTCATGATGCTGTTTGTTCACTAATGTTCTCTAACAAACCTCTGAGTCCTTCACAGAACAGCTGTATTTATACTGAGATTAGATTACACACAAGTGGACTCTATTTACTAATTAGGTGACTTCTGAAGGCAATTGGTTGCACTGGATTTTATTTAGGGGTATCAGAGTAAAGGGGGCTGAATACTTTTGCACGCCACACTTTTCAGTTTTTTATTTGTAAAAAAATTTGAAAACCATGTATCATTTTCCTTCCACTTCACAATTATGCGCCACTTTGTGTTGGTCTATCACATAAAATCCCAATAAAATGCATTTACGTTTGTGGTTGTAACGTGACAAAATGTGGAAAAGTTCAAGGGGTATGAATACTTTTGCAAGCCACTGTATGTAGGGCTGCACAGGGTACAGAGGTATAGTTGCTGCCTACCGTGTCAGAGACCCAGGTTCGATCCCGACTATGGGTGCTGTCTGTATGGAGTTTGTAAGTTTGCCCAGTGACCACGTGGGTTTTCTCCGGATGCTCTGGTTTCCTCGCACCTTCGAAAGACGTGCCAGTTTGTAGGTTAATTGGCTTCTATAAATTTTCCCCAGTGTGTAAGATAGTGCTCGAGTACGAATGATCGCTGGTCAGCACAGACTCGGTGGGCGTAGGGCGTTAGTTTCCATGCTGTATCTCTAAACTAAACTAAATGTAAAATAATATAATGTGAAGTCACACAGGTAGATTTCCTTTTTATTTCTAATCTACGTGCACAATGATTGTAGTAGTTCAGTTTGAAAGCATTGGATGAAGATTAGTACTATTATTTCATCCCTTGCCCCCAGATTCAATTCTAGTTGATGTCATGTTGACTCTTGCTTCCCGTTCACAAATCAGTACATTCTCCCACTATTCATAAATATGTTTAGTGAACCTGAACACATTCCAGTTATGAGTCAACAGTGCAAGATGCAAAGTAGAGAATTTAAATATGTCACACTCACTGATGAGGCTCCCCTCCGCATCAGGGTGATCAAGCTTCTGCATTGGGGGGATCTCAGCTCCCTGTGCCGGGTGATTGGACTCCCGAGTCGGGACTGGTCGAACTTCCTGCGGCTTGGAGGTTCCCTTCATCAGTTTCTACCCGAATCGGCAAGCTCCTTGATGTTAAAATCCGCAGGCCGTGGTTGGAGCGTCGATCCCAGGCAAGAGATCACAGGCTCCGATGGTAGGTCCACGGCCCCACAGTGGAAGAGAAGTTCTGCACTGAGCTGGCTTCACTGGCAATGCAAATTCCTTCTATCCAGAAGAAATTCTAAAGAAAAAATTCTGAAGAAGGGTTTCGGCCCGAAACATTGCCTATTTCCTTCGCTCCATGTGCAATGTTTCGGGCCGAAACCCTTCAGAATTTTTTCCTTAGAATTTCTTCTTTAGAATTAAGTAAAGCTATGTCATCCCACCTTCTTCTCAATTTTCCTTGCTACAGTGTTTCACTTCAACTTTAACAAGCTTCCTACTGAAGTGGGACAATAACATCCTTTATCACCCTCAATGCAGAACCAATCTCTTATCAATTTGCAGTGCATAGACACAGCTTGTACATCAAGGTTCTGAAGTCCAGGTCCGAGTTATTGTTGGCTCTTTCCGGCACGTCCATGAGAGGATGGACCATATGCTCAATGTGCAGAAAACGTAGGCCCTCTACCAAATTAATCTCACTGCAAAATACCACGACCCGTTAATCAAATCCCATAACAAGACACAGGAAAATATGGAGCCTATGTCTCAGCAAAGGCAGATAATAATAATAGTAAAATTCACAATAAAAATAAAATTGTGCCAGCTCAGCCTTCTCTAACTGAGGAAAAGAATATTCGAAGATAAGATCTCATGCCCGGCACCAAAGTCATCGTACACTGAACAGGATCAATCTCCAACTTTCTACCGACTTCGACACAAGAATGACACACACCGGTTATCTTCAAGCACTGGAAAGGTTCTACCATCTTCATAAATGCAGGATAAGTGAGCCAATGTTGAGCTTTGGCACAGGAAGAGATTTCCATGAAGTTAGTAAAAATGCTTCAAGGACATCTTCAAATTCTCCGTGAAATATGTAACATCTTCACTGATGTGGAATCCCTGGTCATGACCATTCAAAATTGAAGAGGAGCATCTGCGAAGGAACTGAGCACCTCAAGTTACTTGGATGCAGGCACATGGAGCGCGCACAAAAACGGCACAATACCCTAAGAAAACACCTGCCCATGGTGTTGAGTATGACCCAGCCCTGCTGTGGCAAACATCTCTTTAGCCACAATAGAGTTCAATGCACTGAAATGAAAGCAGGCAGTTTTTAATCTTTAAAACTGCCTGAGAAGTTGAAGAATTTAACTCCTGGTGTAGACATTTTAACTTTTAAGAGCCACATTCATACTTCTGCACATCTTGGAAACATTTCCAAAAGCAAAGACGTAAAATGAATACCGAAAATATTTCGGACTCTTCCAATAGAGCACGATATAATTTAAAAAAAAGACATTTTGTTTGAATGTTAAAGCAAAGGAAATTTGCAGATTCCTAACTAACAAATATAATTAAACTTATGTCTTCTCATTGTTCTTCCATATATTGTGTTTTATTTTTGGTTTGTCTTCTCCAAGTTTGAACAAAAACATTATTCAACCTCTTGTTTCAATATTTAGTCTTTGTAGTCTGACACCAATCTTTTAGTCTCTAAACATGAAGCATGTGAATTGCCCCCATAAAGTTAATTAAAGCGTTATAATGCCTTCAGCAAGATAATTTAAAAGCTGAGTATTCCATTTTTTTCTTAACTGTTCATGATTATGTATACTTCACCTATAGATACAGCAGTTCTCTTCTAACCTCTTAGAAACATAGAAAATAGGTGCAGGAGGAGGCCATTGGCCCTTCAAGCCAGCACTGCCATTCAATATGATCATGGCTGATCATCCAAAATCAGTACTTCGTTCCTGCTTTCTCCCCATATTCCTTGATTCCGTAAGCTCTAAGAGCTAAATCTAACTCTCTCAAAAACATCCAATGAATTGGCCTCCACTGCTTTCTGTGGCAGAGAATTCCACAGATTCACAACTCTGGGTGAAAAAGGTTTTTCCTCGTCTCAGTCCTAAATGGCCTACCCTCTATTCTTAAATGTGACCCCTGGTTCTAGACTCCCCAACATCGGGGAGATTTTTCCTGCATCGAGCCTTACCAATCCCTTAAGAATTTTATATGTTTTTATAAGATATCCTCTCATCCTTCCAAATTCCAGTGAATATAAACCTCTTGGGTTACAGAGCCACCATTTTGGTTTTGAAAAGGGACGGGGAAATTTGATATGCACTACCTCACGTAGTTAATCCACTCACATTAATCTATGGCTACAGATGCAAAAATACACTGTTAGTTGATAAGTATTTAACAAAAAAAAAGATTATGCCACAGATCATCAAAATGTTAGAAAAAGCAAAAGTGATCCAGTTATTGACTGGGACGTTGTACGTTTGATATGCTGGATGAGGAAAATCTTTTTAACAACCTAAACAATTATAGCACACAGCTGATAGCTCAACCTGATACAAATATATATTTACCATCAAAGGTCAGACTAGTGGCTGGGGAGCTGACTGATGATCCTTTCTGTCAATTAACTTAAGCTTCCATTTGTCTAAACCCATTAAAACAATAATGTATTTCATCTCATAGTTCATCTCATAGTTCAGAATTTATGCTGTTATTGATCAAAATGCACTCTAGATGACATATTTGAACATCTTCAACACCTTCTGACCACATTACAATTGTTCTGGTTAAAACAGAGAAACTTGATTCTAACCAATTTCCATAAAGGGACCTCAATGCTCTTTAATCCCTCAGCATTAATAGATTTTGACAATATTTGCATATAAGAAATATTTGAGTTAATTCCTCATTCCTTATATATAATTTTCCTTTGCAGTGTCAAGCATTTGGGTGGTTTCTTTCTTCCCCATGGATTTTATGGAAAATGTTGATTGTTAATAGAAAGAGAGGAAATGTGTAATAATACTTTGCCTAGGACTTTAGTCGCTTTTATCAAAGTTCCTTTGCAAGGTAGAACAGAGACCCATTTCTTCCCAATTTTTAACCAACTTTTTTATAAATGTATTTCATTACATACAGTCCCCTGTCTTTTCCTGCAACTTCTACATTTATTCTCTGGTATTCTCTACCCTCCTTTTTAACTTGATCTCTATTCCCATGACTTTTATATTGAAACAAAGAACTGTAGATGCTGGATAATACACAAAAGGACACAAAGTGCTGGATTAACTCAGCAGGTCGGACAGCATCTTTGGAGAACATGGATAGGTGACCTTTCGGGTTGAGACCCTTCAAATTCAACATGGATAACTGACATTTCGGGTCAACACATTCTTCAAGCTGATGTTCCAGAGAGACATCTGAGTTACTCCAGCACCCTGTGTACTTTAATCTCGACATGATTTGTAGCATAAGTTCATTTGCTTTTATTACTACTTTTGCTTCATATTACTACTTGATAAAGGTTTCTCTAGACTATTTCTCAAGGCAAACATTATTATTTTGACCAATCATTCTACTGCAATATTGTCATAGCATCAATCATACTTCAATCTAAAATTACTCCTGAGTTAACAAGATAAATCTCATACTTGAATCTCAGCAAAGCTGCTCAAAGTAAAAAACAGCAGTAAATTCTAACACACAGTGGACCACGACCTCTGATCTGCTCATCCCTAATTTTAATTAGACCATAACTGGTCATTGCACCTTCAGCTTTCTAGATCGTAAGGTCTGGACTATTCCTAAACCTTTCTACTATATTATTTCTTAAAATGCTTTTCTGACGTTTGCATTAATTTTATTATGGTAATGTCCTTGGGAACCACATTGAATTATTTATGTTAAAAGGAGACATTTGCAGGTTGTAGTTAGGGTAACTGGATTAATTTTGGACCACTCTGCAAAGCATTAGTACATAATAATCTGCATGGCTCTTTCCAAAGGTTGGGAATTTCTACAAAGCCTTCAAATGAATTTAATTCCATATCCCATAGATAGTGATTTATATAACTCAGGGGCGCCGAGTTCCCCATTGTGCTTAACCAGGTTTTAAAGAAAGCTATAGGAAAGAACTGCAGATGCTGGTTATCCTTCTCTCCAGACATGCTGCCTGTCCCGCTGAGTTACTTTTTTGTGTCTACCTTTAAATAAAGCTATCTACTTATTCCCACTCCCCTGCTCTTTCCCTGCAACTCAGCAACTTTGTTCCATGTCTTTCAAATTCTTATTTGAAAGTCACAATTTGATCTGTTACTATCTCACTTTTAGGGCATTCTGTTCAAGATCATAACATTGCATTCCATTAAAAGAGGTGTAATTGTTTCTTTGCTTTCTCAAAAAACCTTTGAGTTGTTGATGATCATGACAATGAAAGCATCTTCCATTTTTAGCAAACTCCCTCATACTTTACGTACCTTTAAAGAGAACAATCTAGGCTTCATTTACCCCTCAGTGCTGTTGATGCTCTGCATTGGCATACTTCCAAAAGTGACGTCTCCACAGTTGAAATACAATGTCCTGCTGTAGTTTAAGCACCGATTTCCAAAGGTTCCTTTTTGTTGCCGTCTTTTATATTTTAAGCCAGTATAGCCAAGTATCATATGTACATATGTTTAAAGTATCCTTAAAAAATTGTCAAGCACCTGTGTATAAACATTCTCTGGTTTTTATTTTAGCACCCTCTTTAAAGGTGTATTGTTGATTTCTAAGTGGATTGATGTTTGGAACTTCTATTAATGCAGCACGAGCAGATTTTGGTTTTGAAACATTGTAGTTACTTCCTTCTTCGATCAACAACTCCTGAGAAAGGCTTGTACCTTTGGGAAATAAAGAATTAAATCTATTTAGTGCCGAAGATGAAGATACTGGCACAATGCTGTTGGACAGGGAATTCCTAGATTTGGACCCTGCAACAATGAAGGAATGGCAATATGTTTCCATATCAGGCTACCCTGTGACTTGGAGATGGTAACCTGTAAGATGACGTACCCAAATTCTTCATGATGGTAGGGCTTGTGGTTTGAAAGCAAGTAACCGCAACGTATTTTGTAAATGGTATACACTGCAATCACACAGTGCCAGATGTGGGGGAAAGTGAATGTGCAGGGTCATTGATAGAGTGCCATCCATGTTGGCTGCTTTGTGTTGGATCACATCATATTTCTTAACAATTGCAGGAGCAACACATATCCAAATAACTAGAGAATGTTCCATCACTCTTCTAGCATGCGTCTTGTGTTGGTGGAAAGGCTGGAGGTAAATCACTCTCCATGGGATATTGAGCTTCTTGTCTGCTTTTGTGGTCACAATGTAGACAATCATGTTGGGTGTCCTGATATTGAAGGTGAGCAACTTGGCAATGTTGGGCCACTAAATGCCAAGGACAGGTGGTTAAACTCTCTCTTGCTGGAGATGATCATTGCCAGGCTCTCTTGAGGCATGAATGTTATCTCTGTTGTGCCGAATTCAATGTAGGTTGCGTCATTAATTCAGAAGTTATGAAAGGAATTGAAACGTCGCCGTTATCACCAAAAATGTCACATCTGACCCTATGAAGGATGGAAAACGATTGATGAAGCAGCGGACAATAGTTGGATCTTGGATCTCATGCAGTGATCAACTAGGGTTGGGATGAATGACCTCCAATAACATCCTGTCCTTTGTACAAACATGTTCAAGAAGGAACTGCAGATGCTGGAAGATCGAAGGTACACAAAAATGCTGGAGAAACTCAGCGGGTGCAGCAGCATCTATGGAGCGAAGGAAATAGGCGACGTTTCGGGCCGAAACCCTTCTTCAGATTGATGGGGGGTGGGGGGGAGAAGGAAGAAAAAAGGGAGGAGGAGGAGCCCGAGGGCGGGGGGATGGGAGGAGACAGCTCGAGGGTTAAGGAATGGGAGGAGACAGCAAAGGCTAGCAAAACTGGGAGAATTCAACGTTCATGCCATCCGGACGCAAGCAACCCAGTTGGAATATGAGGTGCTGTTCCTCCAATTTCCGGTGTTGCTCACTCTGGCAATGGAGGAGACCCAGGACAGAGAGGTCGGATTGGGAATGGGAGGGGGAGTTGAAGTGCTGAACCACCGGGAGTTCAGGTAGGTTATTGCGGACCGAGCGGAGGTGTTCGGCGAAACGATCGCCCAACCTTCGCTTAGTCTCCCCGATGTAAATCAGCTGACATCTAGAGCAGCGGATGCAATAGATGAGGTTGGAGGAGATACAGGTGAACCTTTGTCGCACCTGGAACGACTGCTTGGGTCCTTGAATGGAGTCGAGGGGGGAGGTGAGGGACCACCTCCCGTACCACCCCCTCCCCGGGCACTTTCCGTTGCAACCGCAAGAAATGCAACACCTGTCCCTTCACCTCCCCCCTCGACTCCATTCAAGGACCCAAGCAGTCGTTCCAGGTGCGAGAAATTGGAGGAACAGCACCTCATATTCTGCCTGGGTTGCTTGCGTCCGGATGGCATGAACGTTGAATTCTCCCAGTTTTGCTAGCCCTTGCTGTCTCCTCCCCTTCCTTAACCCTCGAGCTGTCTCCTCCCATCCCCCCGCCCTCGGGCTCCTCCTCCCTCCCTTTTTCCTTCCTTCTCCCCCCCACCCCCCATCAGTCTGAATAAGGGTTTCGGCCCGAAACGTCGCCTATTTCCTTCGCTCCATAGATGCTGCTGCACCCGCTGAGTTTCTCCAGCATTTTTGTGTACCTTTGTACAAACATGTATGCTAAAGTTGGGCTTAAGCAAGATTGCTAAGAGCAGAAAAAGTATCACTCTGAATCATGCTCCATTGTTTCTACAGAGTTTGATGCTGCCGGAGAAGTTATTTCCAAAAAGACCGGAACTGAAAATCAAGAGCGGAAGACAGGCACATGCCAATGAGTACAACAGCCAAACACCATTTATTTATCTATTCATTATACATTGCTGAACTTGAACATTGAAGAACAGATATTCTTCATGAATATACAGCAGATTTGTAAATAAATTAATAGACAATAATTATAATGAGAAACTGTATTACATGGCTTGTACTTGGAACTTTTTGTGACACTATTCTCTTTTTTGTGACATGTTACTTTTATATATGTGCTCTATTTCTGCAATCGCTGAAACGTAAATAATCCAGTCATCTCCACAGCATCCAATCATTGGTTTTCTATTCTCAATCTTTCCAAAGAAAATCTATGTAATTTTATTTCATTACTTTTCTCTGCATTTGTTTCAAAGGACTCGTGTACATCTAATGGCAATTATTCAAAATTGTACGGGCTATTCCATATGTCTTTAACTTTATTTTCAATTTATACATTTTAAATCCAAAATAATTTCTATCCTACACCAATACCATTTTTGCAGTATTGTACATTTCATGCATCAGTTTATTAAAAACATGCTTATGTACATTTCTTATCGTTTTCTTCTCCAGATAACTTTGAACAGGATTCGGGATCACAGAGAGCATAGAACTAATGGTATTGTTTGAACAGAATCTGATATTTTTCATTTTGATATGGTGCCAAGTTCATTGCATGTGAATCCTCTGACATCACTGATAGTCAAGTTTGTTTTGTAATTCCTCTGGCTCTAATATTTCAACATTGTTTAGTTTAGCATTTAAATATCCCCTTCCCTCATTTTCTGATGAACGTCCAGCATCAGGCAAGCTCTGTGCAATCATTAAACATCTGCAGTGTGGTTCCAGGTAAGGCATGGTGTACCTTTTTACAGTCTAACACAATTATTTGTTACAATTTTTTCAATGGACAATATGAAACTTATTTTTTCTTCATTGTTGAAATTACTGAAGCATGCTGCGATATAGCTGCATAATTGATTGGACTTGCCAGGGTCCAGTTCACAAATTATGATGTTTGCGAGCGTATATTGTTGGGGTGCAGACCACATGTTGTATCGGAGCTCTTGCACCCAAATATCCTCTATCTATTTCGATAGTGCACTGTTCACCCGTAGAGAACAGTTAAAATTTATCCTGATTCTGTGTTGCCTAGTATTAATATGCACACCAAATCAAGGTTGCTGCACTATGATCAAGAGTGGAAACTGACCAATTGTAGCTGGCTTGTTACTTCAGCTGAGATATGTTCAGTTAAAAATAAATTTAATTGAACTTTAATTATGTATCTTTGGAGAATTTGTGAGGAATAACTCTGCAGTACAGCCTCTTATACCTATTAAGTGGTGGCTACTCTTCCTGCAGAAATGACGACTCCCTTCAATCAACACTTTTCTCAAACCTAATATCTATTTTCTGCCCTGTAACTTGGAGCCCAAATGATTGGGCATTTGGTCAGTCACTAAAAATATTACAAAGTATTATATCAAGATAAGAAAACATTGTGAAAATCTAAATGGGAATATAATATGATATAATATAATATAATATATAATATAATGTAATGCAGCATTTGCATTGACAATATTAATTTAAATTTTATATTGCTAGCCTTTGCAATCAGAAAGGAGAACATGAAAGTGCTCCTTTATCATATGATATTGGGATAGGAAGGGATATATTCCCAGAATGTTGAGGCTAACTGTCATGTTCCACCAGTGTAATAATAAAGTACACTTTGTGTTGAGTGCACAGATATGAAAATATTAAATATGTTCTGGTTTGGAATACAAACCACAGCATTTGTCTTTGTCGTTTTATAATTAAACTAGACCAAGTGCAGACCCGTTGGGTCTGTTCCCCCAACGTGCGGTTGTGGTGGGGGGAGGCGCATGCAGCATCACACACTAACTACCCCCCGCACTCGCGATAATGGAGGGGAGGAGGGGAGGGGATGGAGAGGGGGGGAGGGGGGGAGGGGAGGAGAGGGGGGGAGGGGAGGAGAGGGGGGGGAGGGGGGGGAGGAGGGAGGAGAGGGGGGGGGAGGGGAGGAGAGGGGGGGGAGGGGAGGAAGAGGGAGGACGAGGGGGGGAGGAGAGGGGGGGGAGGGGAGGAGAGGAGAGGGGGGGGAGGGGAGGAGAGGAGAGGGGGGAGGGGGGGAGGGGAGGAGAGGGGGGAGGGGAGGAGAGGGGGGGGAGGGGGGGAGGGGAGGAGGGGGAGGGAGGGATGAGACGCGGGGGAGGGGAGGGGAGGGGGGGAGGGAGGAGAGGGGGAGGGGAGGAGAGGGGGGAGGGAGGAGAGGGGAGGGGAGGAGAGGGGGGGGGAGGATGAGGGAGGGGGGGAGGAGAGGGGGGGGAGAGGAGGGGGGTGGCAGGAGAGGGGGGGGGAGGAGAGGGGGGGGGAGGAGAGGAGGGGGGGAGGAGAGGGGGGGGAGGAGAGGGGGGGGGAGGAGAGGGGGGGGGGGGAGAGGGGGGGGGGAGGGAGAGGGGGGGGGAGGAGAGGGGGGGGGGAGAGGGGGGGGGAGGAGAGGGCGGGGGGGAGGAGAGGGGGGGGGGAGGGGAGGGGGGGGAGAGGAGGGGGGGGAGAGGAGGGGGGGGAGAGGAGGGGGGGGAGAGGAGGGGGGGTGAGAGGAGGGGGGGAGAGGAGGGGGGGGAGAGGAGGGGGGGAGAGGAGGGGGGGGAGGAGAGGGGGGGGAGAGGAGGGGGGAGAGGAGGGGGGGGAGGAGAGGGGGGGGGAGGAGAGGGGGAGAGGAGGAGAGGGGGGGAGAAGAGGAGAGGGGGGGGAGAAGAGGAGAGGGGAGAGAGAGGAGGAGAGGGGGGGGAGAGGAGGAGAGGGGGGGAGAGGAGGAGAGGGGGGGGAGAGGAGGAGAGGGGGGGAGAGGAGGAGAGGAGGAGGGGGGGGGGGGAGAGGAGGAGAGGGGAGGAGAGGGGGGAAGAGGAGAGGGAGGGGGGGGGGAGAGTGCCTTTTTACTTCAACCCAAACCCAAATAACCATTTGCAGGCAGTGCTTTTTTACCTCTAACCATATATTCATTTTCAAACCAAATTAAGGGTACTCACAGTGCTGTAGACATTTGTCAGTGTCATTCAGAGCTCTGATTGAGGCACACCACTTGCAGAGACTGATTGAGGCACACCACTTCCTGGTTTTATAGTCCCTCCCCCTCCCTCCAGCAGGGAGTAGAGAGAATGGGGAATTTTGTAAAAACATGAATACCTCTGTCATATTTCATCGACGGGAAAAATCCTCGGCACACATGCGGCGGAGGGGGGCTCTGAGCGAGGTGGCCAAAAATGACGGCTGTAGGTGGCGGCGTTCTCTCGGAAATCGCAGCACAGATCGCCAAAAGCGGTCAAGAACAGAGTTTTAGTAATATAGATAGATATAGCCCATTTGATTCTGTTCACAGGACTGGATATTTTTCAGCCACACTTCACACAAGTCATCCAGAAGTTCTGTCAAGGTATTCCTGTTCCAGTTAATGCTACATCAGTGAGATGGAAGAGCAGGAAATAAATGTGGTAAGTTTGTCACTTATTTTCTGCAATAGATTAGTAGCAGCCACAATGGAATCGCATTTTACTTATGGTGTGGTAATCAGAACAGTAGACAATACTTCACTGCAGCCTAACCTGTGTTTTGTAAAGTTGTAACATTAGGTTCCAACTCATATACCCTGCCCTGTGAAACATAGAAAATAGATGCATGAGTAGGCCCTTCAGCCCTTCGAGCCAGCACCATCATTCAACATGATCATAACTGATCATCCAAAATCAGTACCCCGTTCCTGCATTCTCCCCATATCCCTTGATTCCGTTAGCCCTAAGACCTATATCTAATTCTCTCTTGAAAACATCCAGTGAGTTCCCTCCACTGCCTTCTGTGGCAGAGAATTCCACAGATTCATAACTCTGGGGAAAAAGCTTTTCCTTATCTAAATGGCCTACCCCTTATTCTTAAACTGTGACCACTGGTTCTGGACTCCCCCAATATCGGGAACATTTTTCCTGCATCTAGTCTGTCTTAAGAATTTAAGATGTCTCTATAAGATGCCCTCTCATCCTTCTAAATTCCAGTGCATACAAGCTCAGTCGACCCATTCTTTCATCATATGTCAGTCCCGCCATCCCGGGAATTAACCTGGTGAACCTACGCTGCATTCCCTCAATAGCAAGAATGTCCTTCCTCAAATTAGGAGACCAAAACTGCACACAATACTCCAGGTGTGGTCTCACCCCCCAGGGCCCTGTATAACTGCAGTAAGACTTCCTATACTCAAATCCTCTCGCTATGAAGGCAAGCATGTCATTTGCTTACTTCACCACTTTCAGCGAAGTATGGACGTGGTCACCTCAATCTCCCTGTTCATCAGCCGTCTTCTCCACTGCCAGTCATGGTTATTATCTCCACCCATCTCTTCTTCACCGGACTCATTTGCCAAACAATCCTTCCTCAGCCATATCCAATTATTGCTTCCTAGTTCTGGTCCACCCTTCCTTCTCACCGCTCTTTCACAGCCATATTCCCTGGACTCCATCACTTTGAAGAAGGGTCTCGACCAGAAATGTCGTCTGCACTCCACAGATGCAGCCTGACCCATGGAGCTCCATCTTGGTTTTTACCCACGATTCCAGCCTCTGCTGTCTCTTGTGTCTCTACCAAATTCACTTTTCTTGTTACAGTGGCCTTGCTGTTCCTCACTTCAGCAGGAGAGGGAAAACAGCAGGAATTCATTGACTTCCAGTCATTCCTGCTGCAAATGATATGAATGTAAGGTGAAGACAGAATCAGTGTTAGACACTAAGATATGTGGCTTGGATCGGGTGATGTTCTTGAAAGGGTTGGAATGGGCTCGATGAGGGACAAAGGAGTAAGTGTACCATACTGTAATTCTAGACAAATCTAGACAGGTGAAGATTCTCCTTTGCTGATGGCTTTAGAAATAGGAAACTAAACAACGGGGGGTGGGAACGGGGGCTATGAACATACTTTATGTTTATAACCCTCTCCCAGCAGCTTGACTTTGTACTTGTTGCATCTTTCTAAGAGATCATGGATAATCTAATTGTAACCTCAACTCCATATTACTGCCCACCCTTAGTAGCCTTTACCCCAATGTTTAAAAAAAATCTATCTGCCATGAAAATATTCATAGACTCTGCTTCCACTGCACATTGAGAAAGAGATTTCCAAAGACCCATGACTCTCTGAAAGAAAAAAAAATAATTGCCTCATCTGTGCCTTAAATGGACAACCTCCTATTTTTAAACAGCAATCCCTAGTTCTAGGTTCTCACACATACACTCTGTAAAGGCAGCTGAGATATTATATATTTCTATCAACAAACCTCTCACTCACCCAAATTCGGGCAAATACAAGCTAAGCCAGTCCAACTGTTCCTTGTAAGGCTGCCTGTTCATTCCAGCTTTCAGTACGGTAAACATCAGAAGTGGAGAACTACTAAGCAAGGCCACATTCACGGTCTTTCAACACCCTTAACACCCAAATCTCTTTGATTGAAACTTAATTGATCAATAAATAAATTATGAGTCTTCTCTGGATAATACAGCCAAAAGCTTTAGCTACACTGAGTGAGCCTTTCCGAACATGAAACTTAGCAACGGAGTGCACCTCGTAGCTGCCGCAAATGTTTACTTGTAGTACCAGGGCATTGTTTTTGAAATATAAAAAACGGAATGGTGATGATGACACAGGAATAAATATATTAAATAAATAGTGGGAGCAAGCCAGGCTACTGCGAATTCGAGTGTTGCTGAATGGAAAGCTTAATGTGTTCAGTTCATGATCGCAAGAGATTAGATGTTCTCTACCTCCATTCATGAGTGAAAACGAGAATAATGGTGGTCATCAAATATGCATTTAGAGCCAGCAGGTGTCCCAGTTGTGATCAAATATTGTTTGTGCGGTACTAGCAACACAAAAGAGTACCGTACTCAACTGACTCTGTTGTTCCCTCACTCACTGAAAATGAATTTTTAGAAATGTTAGGGTTTTTCATATTAAAACTGAACGAGTGGAAAACATCACTGGGCAGGATTATGGAGCCTGAAATGAATGACAGGGGATAACCAGGTAAGAGGTTCAACAACAGCGTTTAGGAAAATTGTTGTCATACTAAAAGATATCCGATGCAACTTCAGCATGCCATGTCGGGTTCAAGCGGGGAGACTATTGCCTGCAGTATTCCCATTGAAGTTTTATTGATAAAGGTATTATTGTTGGATATGATTATTGAGGTTAACATACAATTAAGTGAGCATGTCGATTGTATGGCACCAAAATGGTGTATCTAGCCAAAGAGCTTTTATTACATACTTTAGAAATCATGCAGAAATGTGCTTTTTAATGATATCTGCTGCAGAAGTTTTGTTCTATTTGGGTTTTACTCATCATATTTCCTGCTGCTTCAGACCAATGGGGGTTAAAGTTAATTAAATACACATTACATTACATACTTAGTTTTTTTAAGCTGGTAACAGAAGGCATAAATTATCTGCACCGTTTCACCTTTACATTGATGCCTTAAGTAACACATGCTCTTTACTCAAATTTGCATAATAGCTTTCGTAAGGGTTGTATATTTTTTGTGATGCGTTTCCAAAGAGATTCAGTGGTTCCTTGTTTGGGAGGTATGAGGGAACTATGCCACTCCACATTGCAGTGTAATAGATTGGGACAGGCTTAACGGACCAATTAAATAGTCTCCTATCTGTTTACGTATGATCATACAACACAAAAGGAGGGGGATACAAAAAGCTGGAGTAACTCAGCGGGTCAGACAGCATCTCTGGAGAAAAGGAATAGGTGACATTTTAGGTCGAGTCTCGACCCGAAACGTCACCTATTCCTTTTCTCCAGAGATGCTGTTGTACAAAATTACAGTTCATGGCTTTGAGTAAAACTAGTAAACATAAGTTGAGGTTTGACTAACAGACATGATATAGAGTCGGAAGAAATGGGTCCTGGCATTTGAAAGCCCTTTGGGATAGGTACATGGATATGCAGGGAATGGAGGGATATGGATCATATGCATACAGATGAGATTAGTTTATCTTGGCATCATGTTCGGCACAGATATTGCAGGCCAAAGGGCCTATTCCTATGCTGTACTTTTCTATCCACTGTGTTCTGGATTAGCAAGCAGTAATTGGTGGGTCTGTGCTTCAACCTGTTTATCATTTAGATCAATAGTTTTGGTGTTTGTTGACATTGCAAAGTTAACTTGGAAAGGAAACTATGAGTTAGATGTAAAGAGGGGCAAAGATGTAGCATATAGGGGTAAACATAAAAACACTCACCTTAGCAGGAAACTAAAACAGAATATATTTCAAAGATGAGAGACTAGAATATGTTGGTATTCAGAGCAATCTGCATGCCCTTGCAAATCTTAGACCATTAGTATGCTAATACAATAATATTGTTTTGTTTAATAAGAAATGAAGTCAAAGAATAAGGAGGTGGTTGCAGTTGTGGGATCAGACGTGGAGCAATGTGTGCAATTTTGGATTCCGTGTTCAGAATAAATGTACTTAGTCATAGAGTCATAGAGTGATACAGTGTGGAAACAGGTCCTTCGGCCCTACTTGCCCACACCGGCCAACATGTCCCAGCTACACTAGTCCCACCTGCCTGCGCTTGGTCCATATCCCTCCAAACTTCTCCTATCCATGTACCTGTCTAACTGTTTCTTAAACGATGAGATAGTCCCAGCCACAATTGCCTCCTCTGGCAGCTTGTTCCATATACCCAACCACCCTTTGTGTGAAAAAGTTACCCCTCAGATTCCTATTAAATATTTTCCCCTTCACCTTGAACCTATGTTCTCTGGTCCACGATTCCCCAACTCTGGGCAAGAGATTCTGTGCATCTACCAGCTCTATCACTCTCATGTGATTGGCGGCGCGACTCACCCGTTGCAGCGGCCCCTACAGCCTGTCTGTCTTTTTTTTATTTTTTGTCTAGTTAAATGTAGTGTTTGGTGTTTTTTAACACTGGTTTTAAATGTGTATATGTGGGGGGCGGGGCAGGGGGAAACCGTTTAAAATCTCTTCCCTGTCTGGGAGACCCGACCTTTTCCCTGTCGGGTCTCCGTTGTCGTTGGGGCCTAGCACCGTGGAGCGGCCTCCAACCTGAACGACCCGGGGGCTCGGGAGACTGCGGAGCTGCGGACTACTCACCATCGTGGGGCTGGCCGGCCTCGGAGCGTGGGGAGCGTGGTGACTCGCTGCTGCGACTCGACTCCTGGGGCTCGGAGGCTCCAGCAACGCAGCCGCAGGTCCGGTGGACTGGGACATCGGGAGCTCACGGGTCCGGGGGGAGAGAGAGACCGCTTCCCGGAGCTCCCGCAACGCGACTTCTCCAGCCCGTGTCGCGGGGTTGGAATGACCCGGAGCGGGGTCGTACATCGCCCGGCACGGCTTCATGGCCATGGGACATTCCAGCGCCCGCTGGGGGCTCCAACTTCGAGACTTCTAGACTGGGAGCGGGGCCGTAAATCGCCCGGCACGGCCTAAAATGGCCGTGGGACTTATCATCGCCCGCCTGGGGCTTCGACATCGGGAGAGACATGGAGAACAGGGGAGAGAAAATACTTTGCCTTCCATCACAGTGGGTCCACTGTGATGGATGTTTGTGTGAACTAAATTGTGTGTATGTCTAGGAATTGTCTTTGTTTGTATGGCTGTGGAAACAGAATTTTGTTTGAGCCTCACTGAGGCTCAAATGACAATAAATTGTATTGTATTGTATTGTATTGTATGTTATTTTAGTAAGGATAGAAAGCAGATTTTACTGATTCTTGGATGAAAGTTTAGTTCTATCAGTGGAGATTGAATTAATAAGACATACTTTACCTTAATTTTAGAAGACTGAAAGAAAATCTCATTGAAGTCAAATGTAATTCTCGACTGTGGATATATTGCCTGACTGTTGGTGGTAGGCTGTTGGTTTAGCACTGAAATGAGTTAAAAAAATCCCTCCATTTAAAGGATTGGTAATCTTAGGCAGTGTTTGGCTGAGAGATTTGTGGATGCTTATTTATTATATCTGAAACAGATCTATGTTGAAATGGGGAGAGTGCAGTAACTTGGAGTGGAGCAAGAAGATCAGTGGCAATTTTATTGAATGGCAAAGCAGACTCAAAGAAATGAATAAACAAGAGAATGCAGATACTGGAATCTCGAGCAAATAAAACAAACTGGTGGAGGAACACCTTCACCTCTTCCTACTAGCTATCCCAACCCAAAACATTGTCTGTTGATTTCCTTCCACATATGCTACCTGGCCCACTGAATTCCTCCAGCAGTTTGTTTTTCACTCAAATAAATGTACAGCTACTCTTATTTGTGTTCCAAACCTAATATCATGCATCCACCCTGATCCTCTTCCTCTTCATTATACTTTCCTTCACTTTGCTAAATTGTTCTTACAGAATCTTTCATGTTCAATCACTAACTCTGATATCTCGTTTCAGTTTTCTCAATCTCGGTAAAAGCTGCTTATGTGCCTTTGTCCTTGGGCAAGACATTTCACCCACCTTTGCCTGTGTGTGAATGTGTGTGAATGTGTGTGAGTGATTGGTGGTGGTCGGAGGGGCCGTAGGCGCAGATTGGCAGCCACGCTTCCGTCAGTCTGCCCCAGGGCAGCTGTGGCTACAGAAGTAGCTTACCACCACCGAGTGTGACTGAGGAGTGAATGAATAATGCGATGTAAAGCGCCTTGAGTATTAGAAAGGCGCTATATAAATCCCATCCATTATTATTATTATTATTTATCCTGAACCATTTTCACCTGCACATGTCAGCTTCGGCATCATTTGCACGTCATGCATATGGCGCTCGAAGATTTTGGGAATCCCAAAATCCTGGGGTGCCGCGCGCGACCGCTGGTCACTACCTACGTCACCACGCACCATGCGCGCGTAATACGTCAGGACGCGTAAATGATGCGCAAGTGACTCCCAAGTGGGACAGGCCCTTTACTAATTAAGTTGGCGGGACTGTCATATGCTGAGAGAATGGAGCGGCTGGGCTTGTATACTCTGGAGTTTAGAAGGATGAGAGGGAATCTTATTGAAACATATACGATTATTAAGGGTTTGGACACATTGACAAACAAGTCAATGCCGTGGTAAAAGCTAGCTTCTTTCAGCTTCGGACGATAGCTAAAATAAAACAATTCCTCCACTTTGATGACCTCGAAAAGATCATCCACACATTTATCTCCTCCCGCCTAGATTACTGCAACTCTCTTTACACTGGCATTAGCCAATCTTTCCTGTCCCGCCTGCAACTGGTCCAAAACGCCGCAGCGAGACTCCTGACGGGCACCCGAAAAAGGGACCACATCACCCCGATCCTGGCCTCTCTCCACTGGCTCCCTGTGCGGTTCCGTATACATTTCAAGACTCTCCTCTATGTCTACAAAGCCCTCAATGGGCTTGCCCCCTCCTACATTAAAAGTCTTCTCACCCACCACTCCACCCCCAGGTCCCTCAGATCTGCCGACTTGGGGCTGCTGAATATCCCGCGGTCTAGGCATAAGCTTAGGGGTGACCGCGCCTTTGCGGTTGCAGCTCCTAGACTGGAACAGCATCCCCCTTCCCATCAGAACTGCCCCCTCCATCGACTCCTTTGTCAAGACTAAAAACTTATCTATACTCCCAAGCCTTTCCTGACGTAGAAAGACTGGTCCAGGGAGAGAAGCAGCAACAGTCAGGTCTGTGGTGTTAGGCACAGCAGGGAGGGGTGAAGACAAGCAGAACCATAGTGATGGGAGACTTATGTAAGAAGGAACTGCAGAGGCTGGTTTAAACTGAAGATAGACACAAAATACTGGAGTAACTCAGGCAGCATCTCTGGAGAGAAGGAATGGGTGATGTTTTGTGTCAAGACCCTTCTTCAGACTGATAGGAGACTTATTAGTTAGTGAGCCTAACTGTAATTTTGTCGCAATGAACGTGGACCCTGGATGGTGTGTTGCCTCTCTGGTGCCAGGGTTCAGGCTGTCTCAGTGCCGCTAAATGGACATTCTCAGGGAGGGCGAGCAGCTGGAAGTCGTTGTGTACTTTGGCACAAATGACATCAGTAGGAAAAGGAATGAGGTCCTGCAGAGTGAATACAGGGAATGAGAAAAAAAGTGAAAAAGCAAGACCTCAAGGGCAGTAATCTCCAGATTGCTCCCAGAGCTATGTGCTAGAAAGTTATAACAGGAAGATGGGACAGGTAAATGCATAGCCACCTGGTGACGCCCGTAATGGCCGCCTCCCCAGCAGTCTCTTCTCTGTTTTTTATTATTTTAAGTATGTCTTGAATGTTTGTTTTAATGTCTCTTGGTATGTTCTATGTGGGGGGTGCGGGGGGGGGGGGGGGGGGGGGGGTGCGGGGGCGGAAATCAGGGGAAACCTTTTTCAGTCAAGTGACCTCGATGGAGATGCAAGTTTTCTCCCCCCCAAAAACATTTCAGGAAGCAGTCAATTTTTGGCTATAGGAAGTAAAATTCAATCAATCAGATTTTATTCATCACATACACAATAAAGTGCAGTGAAATGAATGAATACGTTTATTGTCATTGCACAATACTGTGCAACGAAATTCCATTACATCTCCTCCGGTTAAAAAAAAAATACAAACACGACAACCATTAACACATATGTACACTTATTAGTAAAAAATAAATAGGTATTTTAAAAGAATTTAAAATAATTTAAAAGAATTTGGCGGCATTTCTTGGAATTACATTTTGCTTCCCCAGCGTTCTCTGTTGGAATTGAGCTCTTTTATCGCACATGGGTAGAAACTATTTTTTAGTCTACCGGTGCGAGCCTTCAGAGTCCTGAATCGCCTCCCAGAGGGTAGCAGAGTAAAAAGGTGGTTGGCAGGGTGGGATGTGTCCTGCTTGATATTTGTGGCCCGGCACAAGCATCGGGCCCTATATATATCATCCAAGGAGGGCAGTTGGGCGTTTGTAATGTTCTGCGCAGTTTTTATAATTCCCTGCAACGCCCTCCTCTCAGCCACAGTACAGCTAGCAAACCACACCAGGATTCCATAGGAGAGGATACTCTCCACGGCGCATCGTGAATTTGCCAGCAGCGGTACAATCAAAAAAGAACACACAATACACAATAAAATTTAACACAAACATCCACCACAACATTCTTCAATGTGGTGGAAGGCAAAAAGTACAGTCAGTCCTTCTCCATTGTTCCCCCCTGGTCGGGGCCATAAACCTCTGCAGTCGTCACTGTGGGCGGCCAGATGTACAAGCCCTCTTGTCTGGACGGTAAGTCCCGAATCGGCGCTTCCCTACATTGAGACAAACTCCCACTGTCTTTTCGGCACTAATTTCCTTGTCACAAAGTGCATCATCCAATATTTGTCATGTCTAGAATAGTCTTTTGTTAGCAACTGCACTACATCAATTTGGATTAAATCATTTGTAAACCTTTAATCACTTAAACAAATAGCTGCAGCAAACAGCAAATGAATGAGTGTAATTAGGGCAGGTGTTGCACAGTGCGTTTGACATGTATCTCTATTTACATTAGTTATTTATTTGCTGTACATAAAAAAGGCTGTTTTGTTCAATAAAGCACCATCTTTCAGCAAAGGAAATAAATGATCACAATGCCAATCAAGATGAGCTGTTCAAAGCAGTGACTTGGCGCCTGTTTGTCTAAATTGGCGTTCATGAGAAATGAACAGAAATATCAAGAAAGGGAATCCCAGAATTTAGTACAAACTCAATTTGTCAGAAAATGTAAAGGACAGAACAAGACTATTCAATCTCTTTAGCCATTGCTGTACTCATGGCTGATTTGTACTCCTGTGCCTCTTTCTTCACCTGCCTTGGCTCCATGTTTCCTTGCACCTTTGGCCGGATCCTTCTTTGTTCTCGGCAGCCTCCCACCGGGTCCCTCTTAGTTCTTGGCGGCCCCAGTGCCAGTTCCCTCTGCTCTCGGCGCCCACCAGCTGGTTGTTCGGCTCTACGGTGAATCCCAGGAGTCTTGTGCTGCCGTGCGGATGCATACCGGAAGTCTTGAAATAACTAATTGAATGTATTCCCTGACTTATCTACCGTCTTACCTTCTAATCTATTTCCCGTCTACTGTGGTTAACTTGCATTTGTACATTTGCAATTGACCTTTTTCAAGTTTAGGATCCATGATTTTCATTGCCAAACTGAATGTAAAATCCTATTATGCTATAATTATTCTTCCCTGGAGGATCCTTTACTGCAAGATCATTCATTAATCCTGTCTCGTTACACATGATCAGACTTAAATTGAATTTTTGAATTGAATCCTTTATTTGTCATTCAGACCTTTCGGTCTGAATGAAATGCTGTTGCCTGCAGCCATACATGTAATAATAACAAAACACAATAAACACAAATTAACATCCACCACAGTTAGTTCACCAAACACCCCCTCACTGTGATGGAGGCAAAAGTCTTAGAGTTACTGTCTCTTCCCTCCTCTTCTCCATCTGCGCCGAGGCGAAAACCCACCGGGCGATGGTAAGTCAGTCCCGCGGTTCAAGCTCCGCGGCCCGGGGGTGGTCGAAGCTGCCGCCCTCCAGTCCAGCGGACGCAGCTGTTGCAACGGGTGCACCGGAAAACAGGCACCAGCCTAAAATTGCGCGTCTCTGAATGGTTGCTCAAATTATTATTCCCTCTTAAATTAATTCCCTGAATTCATCATCCTTTTCCATTTTAATTTATCCAATCTATACAAAGATTACTCAAGCATGAATATTGCTGTACTTTTTTGCGACCAACGTTATTTCTTGATTTACATTTCCCCCCACAATGTAGCTATTAATAGAAAACATGTACACTATATCCTCCAGTCGTAGGCATAAAGTGCTGGAGTAACTCAATGGGTCAGGCAGCGTCTCTGGAAAAAAATGGATAAGCAACGTTTCAGGTTGGGACCCTTCTTCAGACCTGACTGAAACCTCATTTATCCTTTTTCTCCAGAGAAGCGGCCTAGTACTATGGCCAACCACATTTGATTTTTTTTAGAGAGAGATGTAGACACTAGGAACTGTAGATGCTGGTTTACAAAAAAAGACACAAAGTACTGGAAAAACTCAGCAGCATCTTTGGAGGACATGGATAGGCAACGTTTCGGATTGGGACCCTAAATTTTTCCTTGTTGTAAGGTTCAATCATTTTTGTTGCAATAAGTTCGTTCGTGCAATAAGGATTTCGTTGCTTCAGGTGTGATAGGTGTGATAGAATTGGAGGGGCAAGAGGTGGTGGTGTTGCATTGCTTATCAGGGAAGATATTACAGCAGTGCTTTGGCAGGGTAGATTAGAGGGCTCGTCTAGGGAGGCTATTTGGGTGGAACTGAGAAGTGGGAAAGGTGTAGCAACACTTATAGGGGTGTATTATAGACCGCCAAATGGGGAACGAGAATTGGAAGAGCAAATATGTAAGGAGATAGCAGATATTAGTAGTAAGCACAAGGTAGTGATTGTGGGAGATTTCAACTTTCCACACATAGACTGGGAAACACATTCTGTAAATGGGCTGGATGGTTTGGAGTTTGTAAAATGTGTGCAGGATAGTTTTTTGCAGCAATACATAGAGGTACCTACTAGAGGAGGGGCAGTGCTGGACCTCCTGTTAGGAAATGAGACGGGACAGGTAGCGGAGGTATGCGTTGGGGAGCACTTCGGGTCCAGTGATCACAATACCATTAGTTTCAATATAATTATGGAGAAGGTCAGAACTGGACCTAGGGTTGAGATTTTTGATTGGAGAAAGGCTAACTTTGATGAGATGCGAGATGATTTAAAAGGAGTGGACTGGGACATTTTGTTTTATGGGAAAGATGTAGAAGAGAAATGGTGGACATTTAAAGGGGAAATTTTAAGAGTACAGAATCTTTATGTTCCTGTTCGGTTGAAAGGAAACAGTAAAAATTGGAAAGAGCCCTGGTTTTCAAGGGAAATTGGACATCTTGTTCGGAAAAAGAGGGAGATCTACAATAATTATAGGCAGCATGAAGTAAATGAGGTGCTTGTGGAGTATAAGGAATGTAAAAAGAATCTTAAGAAAGAAATTAGAAAAGCTAAAAGAAGATATGAGGTTGCTTTGGCAAGTAAGGTGAAAGTAAATCCAAAGGGTTTCTACAGCTATATTAATAGCAAAAGGATAACGAGGGATAAAATTGGTCCATTGGAGAAACAGAGTGGGCAGCTATCTGCAGAGCCAAAAGAGATGGGGGAGATATTGAACAATTTCTTTTCTTCGGTATTCACCAAGGAGAAGGATATTGAATTATGTGAGGTAAGGGAAACGAGTAGAGTAGTTATGGATACTATGAGTTTCAAAGTAAAAGAAGTACTGACACTTTTGAAAAATATAAAAGTGGATAAGTCTCCAGGTCCTGACAGGATATTCCCTAGGACATTGAGGGAAGTTAGTGTAGAAATAGCCGGGGCTATGAGAGAAATATTTCAAATGTCATTAGAAACGGGAATAGTCCCCGAGGATTGGCGTACTGCGCATGTTGTTCCATTGTTTAAAAAGGGTTCTAAGAGTAAACCTAGCAATTATAGACCTGTTAGTTTGACTTCAGTGGTGGGCAAATTAATGGAAAAGATACTTAGAGATAATGTATATAAGCATCTGGATAAGCAGGGTCTGATTAGGAACAGTCAACATGGATTTGTGCCTGGAAGGTCATGTTTGACTAATCTTCTTGAATTTTTTGAAGAGGTTACTAGGGAAATTGATGAGGGTAAAGCAGTGGATGTTGTCTATATGGACTTTAGTAAGGCCTTTGACAAGGTTCCTCATGGAAGGTTGGTTAAGAAGGTTAAACTGTTGGGTATAAATGCAGGAATAGCAAGATGGATTCAGCAGTGGCTGAATGGGAGAAGCCAGAGGGTAATGGTGGATGGCTGTTTGTCGGGTTGGAGGCAGGTGACTAGTGGGGTGCCTCAGGGATCTGTGTTGGGTCCTTTGTTGTTTGTCATGTACATCAATGATCTGGATGAAGGGGTGGTAAATTGGATTAGTAAGTATGCAGATGATACCAAGATAGGGGGTGTTGTGGATAATGAAGAGGATTTCCAAAGTCTACAGAGTGATTTAGGCCATTTGGAAAAATGGGCTGAAAGATGGCAGATGGAGTTTAATGCTGATAAATGTGAGGTGTTACACCTTGGCAGGACAAATCAAAATAGGACGTACATGATAAATGGTAGGGAATTGAAGAATACAGTTGAACAGAGGGATCTGGGAATAACCGTGCATAGTTCCTTGAAGGTGGAATCTCATATAGATAGGGTGGTAAAGAAAGCTTTTGGTATGCTAGCCTTTATAAATCAGAGCATTGAGTATAGAAGCTGGGATGTAATGTTGAAATTGTACAAGGCATTGGTGAGACCAAATCTGGAGTATGGTGTACAATTTTGGTCGCCCAATTATAGGAAGGATGTCAACAAAATAGAGAGAGTACAGAGGAGATTTACTAGAATGTTGCCTGGATTTCAACAACTAAGTTACAGAGATAGGTTGAATAAGTTAGGTCTTTATTCTCTGGAGCGCAGAAGGTTAAGGGGGGACTTGATAGAGGTCTTTAAAATGATGAGAGGGATAGACAGAGTTGATGTGATCAAGCTTTTCCCTTTGAGAATAGGGAAGATTCAAACAAGAGGACATGACTTCAGAATTAAGGGACAGAAGTTTAGGGGTAACATGAGGGGGAACTTCTTTACTCAGAGAGTGGTAGCGGTGTGGAATGAGCTTCCAGTGGAAGTGGTGGCGGCAGGTTCGTTGGTATCATTTAAGAATAAATTGGATAGGCATATGGATGAGAAGGGAATGGAGGGTTATGGTATGAGTGCAGGCAGGTGGGACTAAGGGAAAAAAATTGTTCGGCGCGGACTTGTAGGGCCGAGATGGCCTGTTTCCATGCTGCAATTGTTATATGGTTATATGGTTAAGTTTAACAATTATACATTTTGCACAAACATTTTACGTCAATTCTTTTTTCCCTCTTTCTTTTTAGTATAATGGCAGTATGCTTGATAATGGAAGTTTATTATTTTGTTAAGTGGGATGTTGGACGCCCCTGCTGGCTAATACTGGCATTGCATTTAATGTGGCCAGTTTACTGGAGCTATAAGATCAGACTAGTTTAGTGTCTTATACACTAGGGTAAGGTCTACATATTATTAATTTTAATCCATGAGCATAGTTATATGAGTGTATTTGAACCTGTGCGTAATGGATACCTGAGCAGGAGAATATTGGGCAGTAGGATTTAGACCCCTAGTGGCAGTCTGCTTCATTTCTCATTTAAAGGTGACGGACTTTGGCACCAAAACAGGAGAAGTTTTCCCATTGAGCTTGATAGCATTATGGCTCACTCGGTGTATGTAGTCCACTCACCTCTTAAGTGTAAAGACAATAATCTTACTTCCATTTTCTCAGGACGACAGGTGATGAGAGGTAAATGTTGCGGTTGGGCAGGTAGTAAATGCAGGAAGGGAGGGAACAGTGATGGACTGAGGGGAGATGGACAAATGTTACCCCCTCACCACTGGTCTAAGTGGTGCCCCAGTGTGGCAAAATGAAGTTGTGCTTTGTTGGCACCAGGTCCAGGTGTAATTCTTTGACATTGATATACATTAAAAGATTTACATTTAAAATAGTTATTAATTATTAACATTGAATATAATTCACATCTAGGTAAAAATATTTTTTAAATGATGATGGCCAAAAGCCCAAAGTGATCATCAGGGT
The DNA here is from genome assembly GCF_010909765.2 of Amblyraja radiata. Classification (NCBI taxonomy): domain Eukaryota; kingdom Metazoa; phylum Chordata; class Chondrichthyes; order Rajiformes; family Rajidae; genus Amblyraja; species Amblyraja radiata. The sequence continues at coordinate 32,263,484 of NC_045977.1, read as the reverse complement.
GTGGAGATGGGCCAGGTCCTCAATGAATATTTATCCTCTATTTTTACAGTGGAGTAAGATAGCAAGACTTGGGAAAAGTTAATGGAGATGTCTTGAGGGCAATCTGCATTACAGTTGAGGAGGTAGTTACTGGACATCCTAAAATGGATGAAGGTAGATAAATCTCCCAGGCCTAATAGGATATATCCAAGGATACAATGGGAAGCTGGAGTAGAAACTGTGGGATTCCTGACTGAGATATATGCATTAAAAAAAAAATACTGGAGTAATTCAGAGGGTATGGCAGAATCTGTGGAAAGAATGAAAGACATCTTCAGACTGATTGTGGTTGGGGGGGGGGGGGAACAGGAAAAGAGGTGGGGCTGGGACAAAGCCTGGCAAGTTACAGGTGGATAGACACAAAATGATGGAGTAACTCAGCGGGCCAGGCAGCATATCTGCAGCAAAGGACCATGCAATGCCTGGGATCGATCCCCTTCATCAAACACCTTGGTTTGAGACCCTTCATCAGTTTGATGCTGCCTGGCCGGCTGAGTTGCGCCATCATTTTGAGTCTATCTTTGGTGTAAACCAGCATCTGCAGTTCCTTCTTACACAAGTGTAGGTGGATACAAATGAGGGGCATTTTGATTGGCAGATGGGTGGGGATAGAGGCTAGCGATTTTAAAAAAAAGGAGATAAAAGGATGTCAGAGCGAAGAGGAGTAAATCATGAAGCCAGAACAACAGATATAGGTTGGGGAGGGGTGATGGGACAGTGGGAGGAATAGGTGTGACCCGGGTGGGGCACAGGGAAGAGATATCCTCTCGTCTGGCTTCAAAAACAAACTTTATTCATTATGCAGCAAACTGCAACTTTGCACAGCATCGGATAGGACAGATTTAGAGGGATATGGGTAAATGGACCATCTTAGATGGGGCATCTTGTTTAGTCTGGACAAGTAGGGTTCTAGGACTAGTTTTGGTGCTTTATGACTCCAAGAATAATTTATCTACTTATCCTTTTATATACTTAAAAAAACAATGATATGAGAATATTTATATTTAAGGGCACTTAGATTAGTCTCACTGAAGGGGAGAATTTCGGGATGAATAGGATTGATCTTTCAGCAGACCTAGCTGAGAAATTCAACACCCCTGTATTTATTTTGTGGGCCACTGGGTGGCAGTAGAAACAGCCAGGTTGTTGAGAGGGAAACTGTCGCTAATGAAAATGAATAAAAATTAAAACTGCAGATGCTGGAAATCTGAAATAAAAACAGAAAATGTGGAAGACACTCGGTGTGTCAGGCAGCATCAGTGGAATGACAAACTGGGTTAATATTTCACGTCGATGACTCTGGGAACTAGGAATGAGAGAAAACAAAGCACAAAGTGTGGAGGAATTCAGCGGGTCAGGCAGCATCAGTGAAGGGAATGGACAGACACCATTTCAGATTGTAACCCACTTCAGACTGAGATTAAGTGGGTTATTAGAAGGACCAAAAGGAACAATGAAATGGCTTTAGAGAGTTTGATTAAAGAAAATCCTATAGCTTTTTATACCTACATTAAAAGCAAGGGGGTAACCAGGGAGAAGGTAGGACTGCTCAAGGAAAAAGGAGGGAATTTGTACTCAGAGTGTTGGGATATACTTTGCATGTGTATTTACTATGGAGAAGGACATGGAGGACAGCGAGATCAGGGTGAAGATTATTAATATGCAAGGGTGGTTTGAGATTAAGAAGAAGGTGGTGTCGAGGAACTTGAAGAGCATTAAGGTGGATAAATCCCCAGGACTTGATGTGATCTATCCCAGGATATTGTGAGAGGCAAGAGTGGAGATTGTGGGTGATTTGATAAAGATCTTTACATCTACTCTAGCGATAGGTGGGGTCCCAGAGGTCTGGGGGGTAGCTAATGTTGTTCCTTTAATTAAGAAGGGAAGTAGAGAGAAACTAGTAAATATTGGCCAGTGTGCCTCACTTCAGCAATAGAGAAGCTATCAGAGAGGATTCTTCAGGATGGAATGTATGCCCATTTGGAAGAGAAGCGTTAATTAGGGGCAGTCAGCATGGCTTTGTTGCAGCAGGTCGTGTCTTATTAGATAGATAGATATAATTTATTGCCACACAACCAGGGTTGGTGAAAATTTGGGTTGTCAGCAGCAGTACAATAATAAAGAACACACAATAAAACTGTAACACAAACATCCACCACAGCATTCATCACTGTGGTGGAAGGCACAAAAATTTGGCCAGTCCTCCTCCACTTCCCCCCCGTGTACAGGACCAGAGTCCAGTCAGTCCAGGATCGGCTCTTCCTCACCGGAGACCGCGGCTTTAAGTTGTTGTAGGCCGCAGGCCGGCGGTCTAGATTTAAAGTCCCCGCCGCAGCCAGAAGCACCGTAGACTGCAGGGCCGGCGGTCGAAGCTCCCCTCCAGGGGTGATGGTAAGTCCATGCCGGCCCCGCGGTAGAAGTTGGCCGTGGGCCGGCAGTGATGGCTTCTTCTTCCCCCGGGTCCCCAACGTGAGATCCCGGGCTGTAGACGCCGCACCAGCTGGAGCTCTGCAGACCGCGGCTTCAGGCTGCGACTTCAGGCTGCCGGCTGCCCCGGGTCAGCGAAACGGAGCACTCCCCTCCAGCGAGCCCCAGCGAGGGCTCGCCCGCTCCACGCCGAGAGTCCACGCTGCGCCCGCCGCTGAAGCCCCGGGCGTGTCTCCGGGAAAGGCCGCGTCGATCCTTGATGTTAGGCCACGGGGGAGGCGACCTGGAAAAAGTCGCCTCTCCATGGAGGAGGCGACCGAAGCGGTTTCCCCCTTACCCCCCCACACCACCCCCCACACAAAACACACGAAGAAACACAAAATACACACTTTAAAACATACTAAAAAATAAAAAAAAGCTGGAAAAACTGACGCGCTGCTGACATGGCTGCACACAGAGGAGCGCCCCCTACAATAACTTGATCTTGATTACCCTCAATTAACTTGATCAAGTTTTTTTGAGGAGGTTACGAAGGTGATCGATGAGGGTAAGAAGATGGATGTTGTCTACATAGTTTGAGTAAGTCTTAATAAAGTCCCCCATGGTAAAATGATCCAGGGGATTAAGATGCATTGGATTAACAGTGATATGGACATGTGGATTCAGAATTATCTTATTGATGGAAAGCGGAGGGATGTGGTGGAAGGACCTTTGGGATAGGATTTGGTGACCAGTGGATTTCCACAGGGATCTGTGCTGAGACTTCTGTTGTTTGTAATATATATAAATGACTTGGACATAAACATAGATGAGTTAGTTAGTACGTTTGCAGATAATACAAGATTGCTGGGGTCATGGACTGTGACTATAGGTCAGCTACAGGAATGGGCAGAGAGATGGCAGATGGAGTGTAATTTGTGTAAGTGTGAGGTGTTGCACTTTGAGAGCTCTAATATAAGGGGAAATTTCTTCCCCCACAAAACATCCCACACTGTCATTTAAGCTCTGAGGATGCACTTCTACCAATGCCTGGCTGGGATGAGAGGTGCCCTTTTAGAGCTGGAGCCCCGGTCTAATAGCAAAGGTGTTTGCTCATAGGGGTATAGTATTAAACCGTGGATGATTGCGGTCCACACATTCAAGGCATCATTGCACACTCAAAGCACACATGGACATGTTTACCAGGTTGTGATCAAGTATCAGTTATGCGTCGGTATTAATAAGCAAAGATTAATCATGCAGGGTTGCTTACGAGTTTAGATCCAGGCTCAATTCAATTTCTCGGCATGCTAACCCTTCCAGTTTGATCAGACAATTCAATAGATATTGGTGTTAAATTAAGAGCTTTTCTAGTCTGTGGATGAGCACCATGAAGGAAGTGCATTTCCTCACTGAGATGTCAGTAAATTACTTGAAATCATGTTTAAAACCGACTGATTCATCTTCCTTTCTGTTCTCCTTCTGTAGGGAATGCCAGTCTGGTTTGACATTGGGAGGGAATACCTGCTTCCAGGTGTTATCAAAGAAAAGAAAATAGCCACAGGAAAGTCAGGAACATTTCTCACAGTGAGAAACCTCTTGGATGCAAAGGTATGTGTAAAAATGCCAAGGGTTTATGGATTGTCATACAACAGTCATGCTCAAACCTTTTGTGGGGAGAGCCAGAATAATATCCAAAGCACGTCTGAGACCTCTTAGGGGACTTTCTAAGTTATAATTAGCAAGATTTTCAATCTATTGTATTGAAATAGATGATCGGCTATGATGGTATTAATGGCTGACAAGGCTCAAAGAGTTAAATGGCCTACAATTGGTTCTATTCTTCCATATTTCATGGTTCATCAATGACAGGAGCAAAATTAGGCCATTCGGCCCATCAAGTCTACTCCATTCAATCATGGCTGATCTATCTTTCCTTCCTAACCCTATTCTCCTGCCTTCTCCCCGTAAACCCTGACATCCATACCAATCAAGAATCTACCCATCTCTGCCTTAAAAATACCCATTGACTTGGCATCCACAGCCTTGTGTGGCTATTAATTCCACAGATTCACCACCTTCTGACTAAAGAAATTCCTCCTCATCTGCATAAGTTACATTTCCACATAGCAGTCCTCATTCACATAAATGATTTCATCAAATCCCAAGTATAAGCAGACATTTGGCGGCACTCCTCCCACATGCAATTCAATATCACTCTCAGCATCCTTGTCTCAAACATATTCAAGCACTCAACTGTTTATATATGCCACATGTCACATTCTGCTGAACAGCAGAGAGTCAAACCAATAGAGCATTCGCCATTTGTGTTATTAAACGATTATTGATATGGAACTAATCCGTGTTAATTAATGATCTCCTGCTGAAAATGGATGGCAGCAAACCAAAAACTTAAGGAGTCCCACAATTGAAAAGAAACCCAGAATGGGATTGTTATCCAGTTCCCAGGCTGTAATAAGGCATAGTGGATTGCCACTCTGTCCTATTTTAGTTTTAATGTGTTTTTCAGTACTTACGTGTAAACATGGTGATTGACAGTGTATAGTGAATTAGTTAAAACCAATGGTGTGACTACGAATGATTCAGGTCTGTATCAAGTGACACCATTGAGACTGAAATTAATGTGGTGTAACACCTGATTGATTTACAGTCGTATGATATAGCATGGTTATCAACAAAGCCTTGGGTCAGTTACCGAATACTTAAGGAATTAACATCAACGTTAAGACAGAGCCAAGACTGATATCATTCCTCTAAGTCTTGTCAATGCATAATAATGACTAGATTGGTTTACCAGTAAACTCAATGAGATGAGGTGAGTAATTTGAAACTTCCTGGCTAGTTTCTCATTGCCTTCTTCCTTCACCATCCCATCGAGTAACTTTTTAAAAACGTCTGTGCTCAAAATGTAAATTGGCCAAAATGTCAATTTTCCCCGTCTCTTATTTTAGTCCGTGTCAGTTAGCATCAGGTGAGCCAGCTTTTGACATATTCTATTTATAAAGCCTTGTAAATTTTTAATGAAACTCATTAACTCTCTTTTGTTACAAGTGACTGCACATATTTTTCTTTTCTGAAACATACATAATCACATACAGTAGGAACAGCTTGTTTCCTAGTCGGCAGAGAAGAACGAGACTAATAATCGTCTCTTGTTAGAAAGCTCTGACAGGAAATTTACTCTGTACCAATTTAGGCCAACCGACGTTAAACATTAATGAATACGCAGCAACTTGAGTACAAAGTCTTTGATGAGCATTTGATGCATTCAGAGACCTGGATGTCTTGCTAAGTCCACACTATCGTATTAGCATTTGAGTCAACCGAGGACACCTAAAACAAAGCTAAATAATCTGTTCATTATTTTTTAGCAATTTTCATTCTTATTTTGGTTTTCTAGGCTTTGGTGGCTTTTCTATATATCTTGGTAAGAATTTAATATTTAAGTTGAAAATTGCACCATAGCATTTTCCATAAGTGTGCAAATGATTGGAGGATGGAGGATGAAGCTCATCTGAAACGTAACATGTTCTAGTACTCAGTTTCCAAAATATGGTACATCTGAACAGATAAGTCGTTAGTACGTAGCCAGCTGATCACACTAATAGGGGATAGGACATTACCACTTTTGTTGCTCTCAAACCACAACCTCAGATTTGAAAATCATGTCCTTCTCACTGAACCATGATGAAACCAGAAAAAATAACTGGATTTTGCAATTGGACAAATCTTAAGACACTTGGCATTTGATGATGAATCATTGGACCTTTTTTTAAGTTGCAGTTCCTACAGCTATACCAGTTGAGGACTCTGGGGGGAAAAGAAAGACGCAAAGTCCAGAAGTAACAAAGTCCGGCACCTCATTCCATAAACCCACCACCCTCTGTGTGTAAAGGTTGCACCTCAGATTCCCACTAAATCTTTCCCCTCTCATCTTAAACCTATGTCCTCTGGTTCTTGACTTCCCTACTCTGGGGAAAATACTCTGTGCATCTACTCGATCTATTCCCTTGATGATCTTACATGCTTCTATAAGATCACCTCTCATTCTCCTACTCTCCAAGGATTACAATCCTACCCTGACCAACCTCTCCCTATTATCGCTCAGGTCCTCAAGACCTGGCAACATCTTTGTAAATCTTCCCTGCACTCTTTCCAGCTTAACAACATCTTTCGTACAGCAGGGTGACCAAAAACCGAACACAATACTTCAACAGTGGCCTCACAGAGCCTTGTGCAGTGGATCTTCAATTTTCTTCATTGCTTCTATGCAACGAGATGTCACTCCACTATAATTAGCCTTGTGATTTTAAACCTTCAGATGGAAAACTGTAAAAACTAAGAAAACCCTGAACTTTCAAAAAGGAATAGAGGTTATTCACTAACTGATCACTTTGCACGCAGTGAGTACCAATATTGCTGCTCAAGAAACTGATAGGAATTCAAGGAGTCATTGCAATACGGCAGAAAGACTTCAATCTATTGACTCCATTCCAGTTCTCCACGGAGCTTTCCCATTAGTACCATTCCCTTTCTCAATTCCATATCCATGGAAATTTTTTCCCTTAAATATCTCATAAACTTGAAGTCACCACCCTATTACACTGCAAATTTCAGGTCATTACCATTCACTGTGCAACAAAATATCATGACTCTTATTTCTCCTAGTATCTTCTGCCTAGAACATTGATACGAACCTGTTGCCCTTGCGCTATCAGCTGATTTTGCTTTGCCTACTTCATCCAGACTTGTTTGTATTCGCATGGTTTCAAATGACATAGAAGGAGGTCAACCCATCAAATCTTTGCCAACTCTCCAAGCTAATTAACCTATGAGCACATCTTTGGAGGGACAGGACGTCAGGAGTGAGTCCAGGGATTTAGAAGTATGAGACAGAAGTATTGTTGCTGTGCCACTGTGCTGCCCTTGTATTTTATATACCACTGTCAAATCTCTCCTCAACTTCCTTTGATCTTAGGGAAATAGCCACGTTAAGCTTGTAGCTAAACAGTCTCGATCCAGGAACCATTCTAATAAATCTCCTCTGCACCCTTTCGAGATCTTTTGCATACTTCCCAAAGTATAGTGACCAGAACTGGTCACAATAATTTAGTTGTAGCCCAACCAGAGGCTTATCAGCATAACTTTATATTCAGAATGTCTATTATGATGCCCCAATATCTCATTTGCTTTTCAAACCACTCTGTAATCATTACCTGGCACACTTAGACTTGACAACAATGCAAATTGCAAGGAACAGCATCAACCACTTCAACGTGACTTTTCTTCACGTAACAAAAGCTTTTAACTATATCAACTGAGAGTGATTGTGGAGAACTGTCTCAAATTTGCCTGAATTCATAAATCTCTCTCCATTGTACATATGCTACAGGATGACATGCAAGCGATGATTCTCACTGATACATCTGACAGGACCCAATCTCAGTGCAGACTGGGGTCAAGCAAGGCTGTGTCATTGCTTTAACTCTCTTCTCACATAATATTGCATATCACCTCCAATAAGCTTCCCACTGGAGTACAGCTAGCCTACAGGATGAATGGAGAAATTCAACCTCTGTCATCCTCACTGTAGAACCAAAATGGCTCTAATTTCAATAACTGAGACGTGATACCGGTATATGCTTGTATTGATAAGCTGAACTTGATAAGTCTTCTTGATACATTTACTGGAACATTCAGGACACTAGGCTTTATCCACAGTATCTGCAAAAGGAAGTTCCTCAACCAACCTGCTCTGCTACACTACACCATCTCTGACAATAAATTCCACGGCTCCCAGAAAAACTGTGACTCATGAGCCAATTCTAAGCAGATATCAATGAAGGATTTAACTGCTGGCTCTTGTGCACCAACACTTTGGCTATCTGCGTAAAAGAGTTTTTGCAGATCAAGATTTTAAAAATCAGCATTAAACGCATGCATTAATGATCCTTGCATTCCTACATGTTGTGGAGACATGGACTCTCCACAGCGAGCATCCCTAAACACTGGAGAGATAATGCCACTATTATCTCCATAAAATAAATTCATATCCAGGATGCGCAAACCAACATCAGAATCGATATACTTGGAATCTAATCTCAGCTGGCTGCTGTGGTCAGAACGCATCATTCACATGCCTGGCACAACGCTCATGAAATCAGCATCCTACTCCATGCTCCAATACAGCAAGGGATTACTGGGAGGAGAGATAAATATTTCTAGGATGTTCTCAAAGCCTCCTTCAAAAAAAGTTGCATCCTCACGGACTCATGGGAATTCTGGCCCATGCCTAATCAAAGCACAGAAGGAGCTCCCAGGATGGAATTCAAAACCTTGAGCTTCGTCTTTTGGAAGCCAAGTAAAAAATCATTAAAAGCAAAGTTTACTGTCCAAACTAATCAAACACCTCCTACCCCACTAATGCAAAGTCTCTGGATTCCATACAGGCCTTATCATCAACCTCAGGTCCCACAGCACTCGGGTGAAAGCAAGTCATTCTCAGCCTCAGGGGACTGCCTGAAAAGATGGTGTCCTGGCATTTTCAATGATCTCCTGGGTTCCCCTGTTCTTAATCCTTAGTCCCATGCCAGTAAATCGTATTGGCACTCCCATCCCTTCTGCATCACCTCGCTGTTCTCCATATTGAATTCCATCTGCTATCTGTCTAGTCATTCTACCAGCCTATCTATCTATGTCCTTGAATTCATTGCCTGTTTCTCACAAATTCACAAGATGAGTTGTCCATTCAGTTTATGCACATTGCAATTTAAAGTCAAGTTGCATGCTGACCGTGTGCAGCTGTCGTTCTGAAAGATGTGGACACACGAGACTGCATATGCTGGAATCCTGAGCAACAAACAATGTGCTGGAGGAACTCAATGGGTCGGGCAGCACCTGTTGAAGAGATGGACAGATAATGACCCAGAGTCGAGATCCTTCTTCAGACTGTTGTATCGGAAATGTCAGATAAATAACTATCATTCTTTTTCTAATTCTTTGCATGTTTTTCATCCACTATTCTATTTCTCCTCTTCAAATTCAATTACAGCCCTCTTGATGTTTGACGCCTGTGCTTCATTGTCATGGTTCATAATACAGCCCTGGACTCTGCTTAGTATCTCCCTTCTGCCGAGTAAACTTTGAAAATTACCACCTTTGGCTTTTCTATCATTCTTCCTGTTATATTAATTTTGTCTCCAAAGTGTTCTGAAACATTCCTTAATAAAAAAAAGTCAAGTGCACAGACTGTAGATTTAATCATTATACAGTTGATTGAAAACATTAAAGAAAATTATTAAAATATGGAACATTTCAAGAAAATTGGTATTCCTTCAATCCTAAGTACAAGATCTTGAATGAGATGAAATTAGGTCACAATGTTAAATTTCTGCTGTGGCTGATCTGAAGTTTATGCATTCAGATGGTTTCATGGCTTTTAAGTCCTGAGTTTTGTCAAACACTGTTTCTCTATCTTTTCTTTTTGTTTGGGAAGGTCTACTCTGGCTCTCGGCTAATGTACAAACGGTTCAGCCCACTTGCATTATTCATATGGTAAAAGGCTAGATAGCATTACACCAAAGCACTGGGACTAACATTAATGGTCCTTCAAGACATCGACAGCAAAAGCAAACCAAATGTGAGGTGTTTATGTACAGCAACAGGAGATTTCACTGATGCATGTTTGAAATGGGAAATGTGGAAATAACTAATTGTTAACCTGCGTTGGTCTTGCTGATCAAGTTAAAGGAAAGATGCAAGTATCGGCTGTGTCATGTTCTCCAGCTAGCAGCTGTGCAGAGCAGACTTGAAACTAATACAACAGTTGCTGCAACTTCCATTCTCAAGCTCAACTATGGATGCAGAAAGCAGATTTATTTTAGAAGAAGAATCAACTCCCGCCCAGAGGTGTATTCTTGGATGCTAATGTATTTTGAGAACTTTATTTTTGATCCATCCGCTTCCTTGTTGATGTGAATAACTATTTTGGTGAGATAACTTACTAATATCCTTTATAATTAGTGCTGAAGTTAACATAATTTAGTCTTGTGGTAAATTCCCGATGTCCTGGATGTTTCAGTAATTTAGCTTGCGTCGTGCTTTGCATCTTGGCATTTAATTACTGTCTCTAGCTGTGGAAGAGAATCTTGCTGTGAATGGATTTCCTGATACTGACATTTGTATGGTTGAGAGATCAATGAAATGGAATGCATTAATGTAGCTGCTGGCACTCGGCAGAGCTTCAATGGAGCCTTGAGGAAAAACTGTAATTGTCACTGAGTATGACTCTTATCAGAAATCACAATGCCAGGCAAAAAAGGTGATACAAAAGCAACAAAGAAAGGAGGCAAAGAGATAAAGGAGCCAGAGAAAAGCAAGAATGCTGACAAAAAGACTTCAGAGAAAGGAAAAGCTGCTGCGAAAGATGTTCCCAAGAAAGGGAAAGAAAACAAAAAAGGTAAAGGTAAAGAGGAACCTAAAAAAGGGAAAGAGACTAAAAAACCCCAAAAGGCCATTACCAGTGATGAATCAGAGGAAATGTCTGAAGTGGAAAAAAGTGCTGATGAAATCGAAGAGAATGAAGAATTAAGTGAAATAAATGAGGAAGAAACTGAGATGGATAGTGTTATGTCATCATTAAAAGGGAAAAAGGCAGCAGCTTTTAAAGGAAAAGCAAAACAAGGTGGTCGGAAAGGTAAAAAAGGTTATTCTGAGACCGAAGAGACAGAAGAGACGGATGGAACAGAATATAATGAAAATAAGGAGGAAGAGGAAGATGAAGAGGAAGAAGAGACAGTAAAACATGGTAAAAAATTAAAACTGAAAGGAGCCACAAAAGCTCTCGGAGGCTTTGGCAAACAAGGGAAAAAGGAACGCAAGAAAGACTTGCATCTAAAAGGAACTTCGAAAGTTGTTATGGGACTAGCAACAGGTGGAAAGGCAAAGAAAAAGAAAAGAAAAGATGATGCAATAAGCCACTTGATGGGGGCTTCAAAGGCTGTGGGCTTAAAAGCATTTCAAGGCAAGACGGAAAGGATTGCTCAGAAAAAATCCGTAAAAGGTATCAAAGCTGCCTCTAAACTTTTCATGGGATTTGGTAAACGCCCATTTCATGCAAAAAGTTCGAAAAAACGTAATTTAAAAAGTACCTCAAAGATGTTTATGGGCTTTGGAAGAAATAAAATTCCGAAGGCCAAGAAGAAGTCAGCTGGAGTCTTGAAGAATACATCGAGGCTCATGATGGGATTTAAATCAAGTCTAAAGAAGAAACAGGCTGAAGCAGCTCCTGGAGGGCCGAGAAAAGCATCGTTCCTCTTGATCCGTTTGGGAGATAAAGCTGGATCAGCTGAGAAAACTGAAAAAGCACCGGGGAAAAAAGGTCTGGGGAGACTGTTCAATAAAACCTAAATTTGGATTTGGAACTAAAAAGAAAATTGACAATGCCAAATTTAAACCCAGTGCTCAGCTCCTAGGTCGGATGTCTTCTGCTGCCAACTGGCTCACCAGGAAATTTATCTCCCGAAAGGCTAAATATGGAATGCCAATGAGGGGTTCAGTGAAAGGAATTGGATCCACGGCTTGGTTTTCTAAAATTGGAGCCCAAAAGTTACCATTCCCACCTGGCGATGAAGTCCTGCAACACAGAGCAAAAATGATGAAGAACTTCAGAAAACAACATGCGCGGAGCCAGGATCAATATGGTCACGATGATGGTTATGAAGGTAGAGGAAGGATCCACAACAGGATGTTGCAAAATCACTTCAGGAATCCAGGACCATTTCCCTCATCGAGAACTTTTCAACAATATGATAACTATGATGATGAAATGGAATATTATGACACACCAGTTGAGCAATACGATGGTTACTATGAAGGCCCAGAACATTTTGCTTACGACTACCCTGAAGAGTATGGATATTATGATGATGAAACCGAATATTATGATTATCCTGGTACGGATTATGAACATGAAACTGAATATTATGATTCATCCTTCGGACATTTGCAACCTGAGCAATATGACTATGATGATGATGATGAAATGAATTATTATGAGACTCATAATAGCTATTATCCTTATGACCAAAATGATTACTATGAACATGATGTGGAATATGATGTACCTATTCAGTATTCATCACCAGATCAATATTCATATGTGGAAGATGGAATGAATTATTATGAATCCCCTTACGCACAATCTGCAGAGTTTGATCCTTATCTGGGGGATCCATATTCATCACAAAATTTTGGCTATGCGTTTAATTATAGCGAGCATGAAGGGTCACCATTCCTTGAGTCATCTTACAATCAGTTTAGCTATCCAATGAGTGATATCGAAGAACAAGAAGAAATGGACAGCATGTCCGATTTTCAGACTGGTGGTTCTCCATGGATGCATCAGCAAAATACAGAAATGCCACTTTCTTTTCCCAGAAAATACAGACTTTTTCCAAGACCACAGGTTAGGTTATTTGGACATGAAAAACTTGAAGTCCCAAGGCTGCCTTCACCATATTCAATGTCAAGCGGCTTTGAATATTCCCCAGAGGAAAACGAACCACAGGATTATTCCTTCGCATGGAACACAGAAGAATCAAGTTCAACTTCTTCAAGTCAATATCTTCAGCAATATGGTTATAATGCCCCATTGAGGTCACAGTCACCAGGGAGGCAACCTGACTATTTCGCAGAGCACCAAAACAGATCTTCACCCATGCCATCATCAAATCGCTTTAATAGACCAATACCAGCAGAACACATGACACAGCCATCAGTACGACATATGAGCCCTCCACTTTCACCTCAGCCACATTTAAGACATTTTGGAAGTCCTGCAGGCAGACATCCAATAAGACCAGCGTCACCACGGTTACCTATTAAACAAAGAAGTTTTTCACCATCTCCACAACCATCAGTCAGACAGTTTGGCCACCCTAATGATACACCAAGGCTATCACAGAGGCCACTTGATTTGAAAGGATATGAATCACAAAGGCCTCCATTCCTAAATCAAAGCTCACCCAAAGCTGTAAGAAAAGCTTTATCCCCTCAGCCACCACGGAAACATTTTGGCTATCCAGTCGAGGGGGAAAGCCAAAGATCACCCTCACCACGACTTTCTCGTAGAAACTTTGGCCCTCCATCATCTCCTCACCCATCAGTTAGACATGTGGGAAGATCTCCTCAGTCAAATGTCAGGATGTCAGGCCAAAAAAGAGAGTCAGCAGAACTGGCTCCACACACAGTTTATCCCAATTTGTTTAAACGCTTTGGCCGGCCTTCACCTGTAAGTCATCCTTCACCAAAAGCCTCGATAAATCGAAATAATCCAGCATCCTTTCATCAATCAGCAGGACAAAATGTTGGCAGTTTTATAAAAAGGGATTCACAACATTTACCTTCACCAGTGTTGCCATTGAGACAACATAAATCACCTTCTCCACACTCTCCATTCAAGACGTTTGGTCGCAAAGCAACAACTTCTGATAGATCAAATTCATTTCAACATTTTGATCAGCCTCATCATGGTGAACGACAAAGGCCACCTTCACCTCAATTATCATTAAGACGACGTGGAGAATTGTCTTCTCCACAGCCTTCTTTAAGGATGGTACCTCATGGAGAAATCAGAAGACCACCTTCTCCACAGCCATCCTTAAAGCAACGATCAACTCCAAGCAAGCAAGCAATGAAAATGTTTGGCATTAAAGCCTCAGGAGTCAATGTCTCCAAGCCAGCTCCTAAGCATCCATTTCTAAGACCGTTTGGCCAACGAAAGAATGAGCCCCAAAAGCCACCATCGCCAAGGCCATCAATTAGAAGGTCACCATCACCAAGTCAAAGCAGAGGAGAAAATCACGATTCAATGTTTCATAAACAATCGGTCTCTCAACGAAGTCCTAGACAAGATGGTATTTCTCCTTATCCTTCAAAATTTGGTTCTAAAAGAGGTATGACAGATTCTTCCAAAACAAATTTTGGAAATCCTTTTTTGAAACAGTTTGGCCACCCTCCAGTAAATGATCAATACAGGACAAATTCTGCACAGCCAGCAATGAGAGATCATAGACCTTTTCCAGATTCATTTGTGACTCAAAGACCTTCCTCGCCTCAACCATCACTGAAGCAAAGAGGCAATCACCCAAGTGTTAAATTATCTCCGAAGTTGTCCCATCCACAAGCATCAAAACCTTTTGGACGAAATCCATTTGCAAAGCGTAGTGGTCTCCCTGCAGGCCCAAATTCAGAAGGTCTTTCTTCAGATATAAAGGCCAGCCCTACAAACCCTTATTTGAAGCGTTTTGGTCAGCCTCAGGCTAGAGAACCCCAACGGATGCCCTCTGTAAGACAATCATTTAAAAAAGATATTCAATCAGATCAAAACATTGGGCAAACTTCCCTAAAATCATCATTTAAAAAGCCAGGAATATCAGTGCCTGTCCAAGGATTCCAAAGACAACCCTATCAACAACCATCTTTCAGGCAAAGTGGATTGTCAGGAGAACCAATGAGCTCCACAATGGCACCCAGTCAAAAGTCAAAATTCAAAATGTTTGGTTCAAAAACCCCACAAGCACAAACTACAAAATCAAACTCTGGGAAAGGGTTCTTAAGACATTTTGGAAAACGCAAGAGTAGTGAATTCCAGCATTCCCAGTCACCTCGTTCATCAGTTAGGCAGAGAAGTCCCCCTGGATCGCAGAGGCAACCTTCACCACAGCCATCAATAAGATCGGAAAGAAAGCCAATGAGTCTAAGACAACCCTCAAACCCACCTTCTCCACGTTTGTCTATGAAACAGGCAGGAACACCCATGGGCCCTTTGCACTCACCTCCTGCAAGTCCCCAAATGAAGATGCATGGTCAAAGGAATATTGTAATGCAAGGTAGAAGGCCGCCTTCACCCAAGCCATTATTTAAACATTTTGACTCCAAAACACGCCAGCCAATGGCCCCACAATTTTCTCACAAGCAGGCAGTTGAGCTCTTGGAGCATCAATCATCTTTGACTCAAAAGAGACCATTTAATGAGCAGCGCTATCCACCAGCTGAACCTCACACATTTAACCAGCCTCCTAGATTACAGTTTCAGAAACCTGCTTCACCCAGGTTATCTGGGGAACATCCAAAGCCAATGGATCATCCTGACGACGGAGAAGGTATGATGGGAAGGTATGCAGTGGTGCTACCTCGTGTACACTCAGTACGCAACCGAGCCTCACATGCTCCTCGTCACCATCAGTCGAATTACCATTGGTCTCAAAGCGATTCGAGGAAAATGGCTGGTGCACGCCCAGCACGAAAGGACTTGCAGCACCAACCGCAGCAAAGTATTTCAAAACACTCACTTTACAGGCAGGAAAATACAACCGTCCCAATGGTGCCAGGTCCTGTTCCACGTAAAATCAGTTCCCATGATTGGGAAGAGGATTATGACAATGAAAAAGGAATGCCTTGGTTTAATAAGGTAAACCATTTCTATAAATACAACTTGTGCATGGCTGGGCAACATTTAGTGAGGGATTACGGAGAATGGAGCATGAGTAACATGGAAATCGATAATTTGGTTTGTGGAGAGGGGGAAAAATAGATGGGCACGGTAGGTGTTTGTAAAGTTTGCAAGTCAAAAGAATGCATTTGCAAGTTGGTGCATATGGTAGCAAAAAGGAAACAATGTTTGGCTTGATTATCTATTTAAGGTGGTTTTGAAATAAAGTTAATGGACTGAATGCACAGATAGACATGTGGGAGTATAATATTGTGGCTGTTATGCAAACATGTCCCAAAGAAGAGGAGGGATACCACCTTAAAGTTCCTGCTTACAGGTTTCTCAGACAAGAAGCGGGGCGGGGGGGAAAGCAGAATGTAGCAATAATGATTAATAAAACTAATACAGTGAGCATTCCTCGAAATTGGAAAGGTTTACAAGTGAGCTCGCAATAAATCAACCTTTGAACCTTTGAACCTTTGAGTCACTGCTTAACATGGAAGATGTATTTGGATCTGTGAGTAATGATAGAGAAAAGGTAAAAGGACAAGTGTCGCATCTCCTGTGGTTGGAATGCTGAGAGTGACTGCATCACATTGAACGTGGCAGTAATTATGGTGAATTGACCTATTGAATTTGGAGCTGGATGGGATTGAATAAAAGGAGGAAATGCTCTCCTACCTCTGAGAAATGGGGTGAGACAGAATTGCAGAAAATGGAACAGGTTCAGTTGAGTGCCCTGTCAGCTTTGGAGGGGAGATCACAATTTAGCAAATTGAATATACCTTGGAAGATCCGGTGTCATTGTACATAGAACATAGAACATAGAAGAGTACAGCACAGGAACAGGCCCTTCAGCCCACATGATGCCAAGACCAACTCTAATCTCATTGCACATCATCCTTACTCCTCCAATCCCTGCATGTGCATGTGCCTACCCAAAGTCTCTCAAACGCCACTATCTTACCTGCCTCCATCACCAACCCCGACAACCTGTTCCAGGCACTCAGTATTCTCTGCGTAAGAAACCTTTGTCCCTCTTACCTGAAAGCAACACCTTCTAATAGAGTAGATATTTTCATCCTGGGGAAGAGAGTCTGTCTACACTACCTAGGCCTCTCATAATTGTATAATATAACAACAGAGCTAGAGAAACTGATGAGCAAGCAAGAGAAGAAGAGGTGCGGTCAAGATAGATTTGGAAATCTGTGGGCTTTATATTGGGTATTAGTCATTAGCAGATAGAAAAGTTGGGATAGTGTCAGCAAAGGTGATGGAAAATTTGAGTTCAGTATAAAGACAGGAAATGGGAAAATAGAGAAAGAGGGAAGGGAGGGGGTGTGAATAGGACTGAAACAGCTTCCATATATCCCACAAAGAGACGTGGGAACCACAAGCCATGTAGGCCGCAGAGATATTATTGACGTGAATAGAAAGAAACTTGATGAGGGGAGAAAAAATAGTGTTAGCCAGACAGACGTATATGTGCTACAGGACAAGAATAGGCCAAAACTACGAGTTTCCAAGAATAGATCTTCGCATGATCTTAGGATCTTCAGAAATAAGTAAAAACCAGCTCTATTTGATTGGGGTGCAGTGTGCTTGGAGGGTGCAGAAAGACCTTCAGAAGACGTGAGTTTGGTGACTGTCCAGTTCTTATGTTCATTGATAGGATCATGTATGGATTTCTTCACAGTCTTATATCATCCACAATCAGTAATCCGTGCCTGCCTTCTCCCCATATCCATTGGTTCCGTTAGCCCCTAGAGCTCTATCTAACTCTCTTTTAAATTCATTCAGTGAATTGGCCTCTACTGCCTTCTGTGGCAGAGAATTCCACAAATTCACAACTCTCTGGGTGTAAAAGATTTTTTCTCATCTCAGTTTTAAATGGCCTCCTCTTTATTCTTAGACTGTGGCCCCTGGTTCTGGACTCCACCAACATTGGGAACATTTTTCCTGCATCTAGCCTGTCCAGTCCTTTTATAATTTTATATGTTTCTATAACATCTCCTCTCATCCTTCTAAATTCCAGTGAATACAAGCCCAGTCTTTCCAATCTTTCCTCATATGACAGTCCCGCCATTCCAGGGATTAACCTCGTGAACCCACGCTGCACTGCCTCAATGGCAAGAATATCCTTGCTCAAATTAGGAGACCAAAACTGCACACAATACTCCAGATGTGGTCCACCAGGACCCTGTACAACTGCAGAAGGACCTAAACTCAAATCCTGTTGTTAGGAAGGCCAATAAAGCTTCTTCACTGCCTGCTGTAACTGCATGTTTACTTTCAGTGACTGCTGTAGAAGGACACCCAGGCCTCGTTGCACTTCCCTTTTTCCTAATCTGACACCGTTGGGATATTAATCTGTCTCCTGGCCACACACTCATCTCCCTGCTACCTTCAGGTAGAAGGTACAGGAGCCTGAAGACTGCAACAACCAGGTTCAGGAATAGCTACTTCCCCTCAGCCATCAGGCTATTAAACCTGGCTCGGACAAAACTCTGATTATTAGCAACCACTTTCTGTTATTTGCACTACCAGTTTATTTATTCATGTGTGTATATATTTATATCATGGTATATGGACACATTTATCTGTTTTGTAGTAAATGCCTACTATTTTCTGTGTGCTTAAGCAAAGCAAGAATTTCATTGTCCTATACAGGGACACATGACAATAAACTCACTTGAACTTGAACTCCTTGTTCTTGCCCCCAAAGTGGATAACCTCACATTTATCTACATTGTACTGCCTCTGCCATGCACCAGCCCACTCACTCAACCTGTCAAGTCACCTTGCAACCTCCTAGCATCCTCTTTGTAGTTCACACTGCCACCCAGCTTTGTGCCAGCTGCAAACTTGCTAGTGTTAGTTTTAATTCCATCATCTAAATCATTAATATTGTAAATAGTTGTGACCTCAGCACCAAGCCTTGCGGCACTCCACTCGCCACTGCCTGCCATTCTGACAGGGACCCGTTTATTCCTACTCTTTATTTCCTGTCTGCAAACAATTCTCTATCCATGTCAATACCATGCACTCTAATTTTGCCCACTAATCTCCTGTGGGACCTAATCAAAGGCTTTTTGAAAGTCCAGATACACTACATCCACTGGCTCTCCTACATTCATTTTATTTGTCACATCCTCCAAAAATTCCAGAAGATTAGTCAAGCAGGATTTTCCCTTCATAAATCCATGCTGACTTGGACCAATCCTTTTACTGCTATCCTAATGTGCTGTTATTGCTTCTTTAATAATTGACTCCAGCATCTTCCCCACCACCGATGTCAGGCTAACTGGTCTGTATTTCCCCGTTTCCTCTCTCGCTCCTTTCTTGAAAAGTGGGATAACATTAGCTACCCTCCAATCCACAGGAACAGATCCTGAATCTATAGAACATTGGAAAATGATCACCAATGTGTCCACGATTTCTAGAGCTACCTCCTTGAGTACCCTGGGATGCAGACCGTCAGGCCCTGGGGATTTATCAGCCTTCAGTCCCATCAGTCTACCCAATACTATTTCTCGCCTAATGCAAATTTCTTTCAGTTCCTCTGTCTCCCTAGATCCTCTGTTCTCTAGTACATCTGGGAGATTGTTTGTGTCTTCCTTAGTGAAGACAGAACCAAAGTACCTGTGCAACTCTTCTGCCATTTCCTTGTTCCCCATAATAATTTCACCTGTTTCTGCCTTCATGGGATCCACATTTGACTTTACTAATCTTTTTCTCTTAACATACCTAAACAAGCTTTTACAATCCTTCTTTATATTCTTGGCCAGCTTATCCTCGTACGTCATCTTCTCACCCCGTATTGCCCTTTTTGTTACCTTCTGTTGTCCTTTGAAAGTCTCCCAATCCTCTGGCTTCCCATTACTCTTTGCTATGTTTTACATCTTTTCTTTTACTTTCATACCGTCCTAACCTCCCTTGCCAGCCACAGTTGCCTCTTACTCCCCTTAGAATCATTCTTCCTCTTTGGAATGAAATGGTTCTGCACTTCTGGACTATGCCCAGAAATTCCTAACATTGCTGTTCCACCGTCATTCCTGCTAGGATCCTTTTCCAGTCGACCTTGGCCAGCTCCTCTCTCATGCCTTCATAGTCCCCTTTGTTCAACTGCAACATTGACACTTCTGATTTAACCTTCTCCCTCTCAAATTGCAGATTGAAACTTATCATATTATGGTCACTACCTCCAAGCGGTTCCTTTACCTTGAGTTCCCTTATTAAATCTGGTTCATTAGACAACACTAAATCCAGAATTGCCTTCTCTCTGGTAGGCTCCATTACAAGCTGCTCTAAGAATCCATCTCGGTGGCACTCTACCAACTCCCTTTCTTGGGGTCCAGAACCAACCTGAATTTCCCAGTCTATCTGCATATTGAAATCTCCCATACTTTGCTACATGCCAATTTTAACGCTTGCTGCAACTTGCACCCTATATCCCGGCTACTGTTTGGGAGCATGTAGATAAGTCCCATTAGTGTCTTTTTACCTTTACAATTCCTCAATTCTATCGGCAGCGATGCTACATCATCAGTCCCTATGTCACCCCTCGCAAGGGACTGAATTTCATCCCTCACCAACAAAGCTACCCCACCTCCTCTGCCCACCTGCCTGTCCTTTCTATAGGACGTATAACCCTGAATATTCAGTTCCCAGTCCCGATCCTCCTGCAGCCATGTCTCTGTAATCCCCAAAGTCATATCTACCAATCTCTAGCTGAGCCTCAAGCTCATCCACTTTACTTCTTATACTTCACGCATTCATATATAATACTTTTAATCCATTGCTCACCTCACCGATTCCTATTTCACTTGGCCATACTCTCCTATTCCTTTGTGAGTTTTCTGTCCCGTTAATTCTAGTGTCTTTTTTAACTTTTACCTATAGAAACATAGAAACATAGAAAATAGGTGCAGGAGTAGGCCATTCGGCCCTTCGAGCCTGCACCGCCATTTAATATGATCATGGCTGATCATCCAACTCAGTATCCTGTACCTGCCTTCTCTCCATACCCCCTGATCCCTTTAGCCACAAGGGCCACATCTAACTCCCTCTTAAATATAGCCAATGAACTAGCCTCAACTACCTTCTGTGGCAGAGAGTTCCAGAGATTCACCACTCTCTGTGTGAAAAACTCTCGTTACCTTTAACTCCATCCTTTTATTTCCAATTTATCTCCCCCCCACCCTCCCCCCAAACAACAAGCTTTGATTCATTTAACCAGATTTTTCAAACCACAGAATAAGTTAATTGGCTACCTTCATGGTTAATTTGTAACTGAAAATACGTGGTTATTCCAGCGCTGGAATGCTGAAAAGTTCATTGTCAGAATGCCAGTCAACGAAGTGATAGCAGTAACAATAGACCAGGAGTTTTAATTAGAAGATAACAAGGCCTGTTTTTGAAGTATTGTTCCTGTCACAGTTACATGAGACTCCCAATCTAGTGATCAGGCATTTTATATGGTATACATTTACCTGTTGATCAGAGTGAGCTTCAAATTAAATGTTAGAGTTGGATTGTGCTTCTGGAGTAGGAAATGACAGGTCAGGATCTGTTTCTAGCTTGACCTGCCGCTTACAAATTGATATTGGTCAGAGGCAGTGTACCAGTTAATTCATGCAGCTTACAGCCGCATATTTATAGCAGGCAGTTCATTAAGGCTTTACTCACTCCATGTAGTCTGTCTTCCCAGGTTAGAGTGACGCCACTCATCAATTTAGGTTAGATGTGGTCAGCAATAATTTTTGTTGTTGTCTTTTTAGCGATAGTGAGCTCATGCTAATAAATCAGTCATTGTTGATGGTGCTTATCTGAAAATTTGATTCTCCATGAATTCATAATCCGGTTCGCATTAACCAGTTCCAGAACTTACATCAACATTTATATTCCCTCAAGTACTTCCTGTTCTGGACCCTGTAACATACAAATTCCTCACTTTTTACATACACTGTTATAAAACAATTCACCCTCATGCATACATTGTGAGAATGTTTAAAACACTAGATTAAGATGAGCTGTAGGTCATTCAGCCCTTCATCAAAATCATGACTTATTATATTATTTTCCTGCCACAACACGGCATTGGGGGTTCAGTATTGATGTGGATAGAGAACTGGCTGGCAAACAGGAAGCAAAGAGTAGGAGTAAACGGGTCCTTTTCACAATGGCAGGCAGTGACTAGTGGGGTACCGCAAGGCTCAGTGCTGGGACCCCAGCTATTTACAATATATATTAATGATCTGGATGAGGGAATTGAAGGCAATATCTCCAAGTTTGCGGATGACATTAAGCTGGGGGGCAGTGTTAGCTGTGAGGAGGATGCTAGGAGACTGCAAGGTGACTTGGATAGGCTGGGTGAGTGGGCAAATGTTTGGCAGATGCAGTATAATGTGGATAAATGTGAGGTTATCCATTTTGGTGGCAAAAACAGGAAAGCAGACTATTATCTAAATGGTGGCCGACTAGGAAAAGGGGAGATGCAGCGAGACCTGGGTGTCATGGTACACCAGTCATTGAAAGTAGGCATGCAGGTGCAGCAGGCAGTGAAGAAAGCGAATGGTATGTTAGCTTTCATAGCAAAAGGATTTGAGTATAGGAGCAGGGAGGTTCTACTGCAGTTGTACAGGGTCTTGGTGAGACCACACCTGGAGTATTGCGTACAGTTTTGGTCTCCAAATCTGAGGAAGGACATTATTGCCATAGAGGGAGTGCAGAGAAGGTTCATCAGACTGATTCCTGGGATGTCAGGACTGTCTTATGAAGAAAGACTGGATAGACTTGGTTTATACTCTCTAGAATTTAGGAGATTGAGAGGGGATCTTATAGAAACTTATAAAATTCTTAAGGGGTTGGACAGGCTAGATGCAGGAAGATTGCTCCCGATGTTGGGGAAGTCCAGGACAAGGGGTCACAGCTTAAGGATAAGGGGGAAATCCTTTAAAACCGAGATGAGAAGAACTTTTTTCCCACAGAGAGTGGTGAATCTCTGGAACTCTCTGCCACAGAGGGTAGTCGAGGCCAGTTCATTGGCTATATTTAAGAGGGAGTTAGATGTGGCCCTTGTGGCTAAGGGGATCAGAGGGTATGGAGAGAAGGCAGGTACGGGATACTGAGTTGGATGATCAGCCATGATCATATTGAATGGCGGTGCAGGCTCGAAGGGCCGAATGGCCTACTCCTGCACCTAATTTCTATGTTTCTATGTTTCTAACACCATGTTCTGATTCCTCTCATATCAAAAGATCCTTCAATCTCAGTTGTGAGTGAATTCAATGACTTAAGCATCCACAATCCTCCAAAACTTTGCTATCTTTTCATTGAAGATTTCTTCCCATATTTCAGTCATAAGTTTTCTACCCCTCATGATGAGGTTATTAATCCTAGATTTTTAATTCTGGATGCCTGCCTTGTTGAACTCTGCAAGAATACATTTCAATGAGGTCACCTCACATTCTTTAACTCTTGTTGTATGACCGACCTGCCATTCCAAGAATCAATCTGAAGAATTATCACTGAACTTCCGAAATAGCAAGTATTCTTTCTTTAGGTAAAGAGTCCAAAATTATACACGCATTTCAGATGTGGTCTTGTCAAGGCCCTACATAATTGCAATAAGGTGTCTTTATTTCGGTACTCCTTACAAATTTATTTTACTTCCTTCTTTACCTCGGACCCTTGATTTTAAAGAATTTTTGTGCCCTTTTTTGTGAAGATAGAAACAAAGGATTTGTTAAATTCGAGTTTCATTTTCTTTATAATATTATACATTTTCCAATCTCTGTCAATAAGGACTTATGTTTGCCTCAGTAGTCCTTTGTTTTTAACAGACTGTTTTCAGGCTGCTTATTCCTCTTAAATTTTATGTTCCATTTCTTTAGCAGTTCTAGTTGTAGACAATAGGTATAGGAGTAGGCCATTCGGCCCTTCGAGCCAGCACCACCATTCAATGTGATCATGGCTGATCATCCCCATTCAGTACCCCGTTCCTGCCTTCTCCCCATACTCCCTGACTCCGCTATCTTTAAGTGTCCTATCTAGCTCTCTCTTGAAAGTATACAGAGAACTGGCCTCCACCGCCCTCAGGTGGAGGCAGAGAATTCCACAGACTCACAACTCTCTATGTGAAAAAGTGTTTCCTCATCCACGTTCTAAATGGCTTACCCCTAATTCTTAAACCGTGGACCCCGGTTCTGGACTCCCCCAACATCGGTAACATGTTTCCTGCCTCTAGAGTGTCCAAACCCATAATAATCTTATATGTTTCAATAAGATCCCCTCTCATCCTAAATTTCAGAAGTCTGGTGAGGTGATGACGATAGGAGAAGAGGGGAATGTGGATGGTTTGACGGATGATTGTCCCCAATCCTTTCCACTCATCAATTTAATTTCATGTCAAGTATCTTGTGTTTTATGACTATTGACAGATCAATTTCCTTTCGGGGTAAATAAAGTTCTATCGTATCGTATCAATTGCTTATTGGAGTGAAGGATAAGGGGGAAGGTTTGGAGGGAAGAATGATTCGAAGGTGCAGGGGTAAATGGAAATGTGGAGAAAGGAGAAGAATATAGAGGAAAGGGATGAGTGGCGGGAAGATGGGTGCAAATGAGAAGTCGGAGAGGAGTGAGTGAAAAGAAATGAAGAAAAGGAAGATCAAACTTGGTTTAAGGAACGTTTGAAGAACAAACTAATATTAATTTGCAGTTTGCCCGCAAGAGGTTTAATTGCTTTTGCCGTTGTGATTTGTACTTGGCTCTAGATGTACTCCCTGGGTACTCAACCCTTGGTGCAATTTCGGAAACACCTAGAAGAAGATGGAATTGAAGATATGACTCAGCTAGAGTAAGTTTATTTAAATTCAATACTCCTGCATGATTGACATTTACTCATCATACACATATATCGCAGGTCATCGGACACAACCTTTCATTGTTCTTTTCCTCCAAAGGTTCAAAGGTTGATTTATTGTCACATACACCTAGATGTAGTGAAATTCTTTTTGCCAATGCAGCACATTAAAAAGGAATACAAACATAACAATAATAAATAGCTTTAACATAAAAAATATCCCCCCACAATGGTTCCCATTATGGGGGAAGGCACAAAGTCCAGTCCCATCCCCAATGT
Source organism: Amblyraja radiata (assembly GCF_010909765.2). Lineage (NCBI taxonomy): Eukaryota > Metazoa > Chordata > Chondrichthyes > Rajiformes > Rajidae > Amblyraja > Amblyraja radiata. The sequence continues at coordinate 32,238,384 of NC_045977.1, read as the reverse complement.
CCACCCATAGTCTGGCCTATTGAGGCCTCCACAGTTGCCTCTACGGAGGCCCGATGTTCCAGGCCGTCCTCGCCGGGTGATGATGTTCCGGCGTCGGGAGAGTCCTCCAACCTGCACTATGCTAATTATTAGGTATTAGCACCTTCATGATTCGCATACCCATTACATAAGCACTGCCAGTTCCTCATAGCTTTCTAAACTTAACCCAGCAACTGGCCACAGCCTTTGCTGACATCTTCAACCTCTTCTACAGTCATCTGTCTCCATTTGCTTCAGGGAAGCCTCCATCATTCCAGTTCCCACCAAAAAATAAAGTGACCTGTCATCATGACAGTCGCCCAGTAGATCTAACATTGACCATAATGAGATGCTTTGAAAGATTTGTATTGGTTCACATTTGCACCAGTCCTTTGGACAATCTAGACCCACTGCAATTCACCTGCAAGAAAATAGATTGAGGAGGATGGCAAGTCTCTTGCATTACCTTAAATCCTGGATCACCCTGACAATAATGGGCCTGTCCCACTTAGGCGTGTTATTTCAGTGACTGCCGGCGACTGTCATAGACGTAGCAGGTCGCCGAAAACCCCCTACGACAATGTCTATGACAATGTCTACAACAACCTACCACCTAGTCGATGTCAAGCTAAGGCAAGCTAACGACAACCACCAACCCATTAGGACGTCCACCTATGACCAAACCTACGACAACCTACGTCCGCCCGCGACAAGCTACGATAAGGTAAGACAATTCAGTCGCCGGTACCTGTCGCCGGTTGACGTAGGTCGAGGTAGGTAGTCGCCATTGGAATTCACCGAAGTCAGCACCGGCGACAACCTACATCATCCTGGCGACAACCTGCGTCATCCCTGTGACAACCTACGACAGCACCTGCGTTAGGAGAAGACAAGCCAAGACAAGCCCACGGTCGCCGACTGTCACCGAAAAGTTTTGAACATTTCAAAATCTAGCGGCGACCAGAAAAATGCTATGATTCTTTGGGAGATTGAGGAGGCTATTCACGACCATACAGGCGACACCCCGGTGACCATGTGGCAACAGCCTAGTCGCATGTAGTGGCCTAACAAATTGCCTAAGTCAGACAGGGGCATAAGAACACTTATGTCAGATTCATTGATTACAGCTCAGCCTTCACTAACATATTATGTTAGCTTAACGTAATAAGCTTATTCTTTAACTTCTGGACTTTGGCCTTGGGGCCAACATCTGCCACTGTCTTCTGGACTTCTTGATTGGCAGATCTCAGTCAGGTAGCATTGAACATAACGTTTCCACCCTCCAGACCCTCAACACTGGTGCCCCTCAGGGTTGGGTGTTTCAATCCATTGTTTTACTTCCTCTACACCCATAACAACGTGGTCAAGTACAATGCCAATGAGATCTTTAAGTTTGCCGATAATACCACTGTTGTCAGCTGAATCTACAAAAATGAGACAAAGTACAGGAAAGAGAAAGAACCTAGTGTCATAGTGTCACGATAGTAACCTAGCCCTTAACATCAGCAAGACGAAGGAGTTGGTTGTTGATCTAAGGAAGTGAGGGGGTGAATAAATCCCTGTCCTCTTCAATTGCACTGCTGGAGAGATAGTCGACCATTTAAAATTCCTAGGAGGGAGCATCACCAGCAACCAAACTTGGTCCATTCCCACTTATATGGCGATCAAGAAAGCGCATTAGCGTATTTACTTTCATAAGCATCTGATAAGATTCAGTGTGTCCACAAGGATTCTCTCAAAATTCTGCATATGTGCTGTAGAAAGGATCCTGATGGAATACATTCTGAAGAAGGGTCTCGACCCAAAATGTCACCTATGTCCTTTCTCCAGAGATGCTGCCTGACCCGCTGAGTTACTCCAGCTTTTTGTATCTGATGGAATACATCTCAAACTGGCATGGCAACTGCTCTGCTCTTGATCGCCTGAATTTGCAAAGGGTGGTGAACACAGCCCAGTCTATCTCAGGCTTGTCACTTCATTGCATCGGGAAGGCTGGATATACCATCAAGGATGTCTGCCATCCTAGTTATTCCCTTTACTCTCTTCTACCTTTTGGGAGAAAATACAGGACTTTGAAAGCTCAGACGTCCTAACTTAAGAACAGCATCTTTCTCACTGGTATCGATCTGAAACAATCACCTCTATTACATACATTCCTGGAGATGCTGCCATGTGCTCTTACTCTTAACTCTACCTAATTAGGTTATTCCGTTCTTATACTTTATTATTCTATTGCACTTTTCTGATTTTGTACAACAATCTTGCACCATCTTGCTGTTTTGCACTTGTAGTTGTATTTATTGTTTTATTTATCACTATTACTGTTTACTCTGAAGTTCGTGTGAATAAGCAATTTTATTGCATCCTGGTGCATATGACAACAAACTAATTTGAATCTGAATCTGAAAACTGAAGCCTTGCTCGTAGGTGGACAGAAATGCTGGAGAAACTCAGCGGGTGAGGCAGCGTCTATGGAGCGAAGGAAATAGGCAACGTTTCGGGCCGAAACCCTTCTTCAGACATACCCTTGCTCATAGTCCTGGTTGGCTGGGAGAGGACTGCTCATCCGCCCAGCTTACTCTTGAGCAAAACTGCAAAATGCAGATGGCACCACTCAACCTCGGTTGGAGTGAAAGCCACTCAATGTAATGTAATATGTATGTTGAGGATTCACAAAAGAGAGAGTCATTACAAACCTATTAGGGCAGTCCATAATAATTTTACTGACATGCAGATGCAGACCGTTATGCATGGAGGCTTCATGTTGTAACCAGCTATTAGATGGAATGTGCGTAGATACTTAAGCAATGCACTGTGGCACAGTGCCATTAAGAGAATGCCTTAATGTTGTGTTCTTCTAGTTACTGAAGGTCTTTGTGATATTTCTATACTTCCAGAGACCTACATGATGGTGCAGTGTTGTACAATTTAAAGAAGAGGTTTGAAAAGCAAATGATATATGTGAGTACCAAAATGTTTGTTGTGATGTGTTATTAGAGCTGGTAAAGCAAGCTCACCAAGCTCATATTGTTTGGAGTAAGGGTAATCGGTTAATGAAGTGAATATGATCGGTCCAAACCACCATGTAATATAGTTTTAAAAATAAGAGTTTATGTAATGTTTCTGTCTGTATTTAATCTAACTAGGAAGGAACCCCTGTTAGATTCAGGCAGATAATTCATTATGAAGCAAGCAGATAATATAAGAATTTGGAAATTTACAGGAGACAACAACCAAATATAAAACTAGAAAAGGAAATGATATAGTCAAAGGAGAGCACATTCCTGGAAGAAAATAAATTTAGTTGTAATAAAAAGTGAAACTTGTGGGAAAACTGTTAAATAAGAGAATACACCAGTCACAGGTAAATTTGAAACTGGAGAGTGAAAACTGGACATGTCTTCCAAAACAACAACAATGCAGAAAAAAACATTGTGACAAAATTGTTGAACTTAGCTTGAATGCGTGAACATATTAAAATGTAACAATACTCAAAGGAGAAGCATTGATAACCCAACTCCCTAATATCAGTTTGTATCACCCTTTCTGCTAGGTATGTTTTATTGGCTATTTCTAACGACTTTTGTCTAAATATCTTACATCAAGCAAGAAATTCCATTACCCAGCTAGAAAGAAATGTCGCTGTGCAGTTGTGTTTGTATTGTTTTTGAGCACAATCTTGGGTATTTCAGCACTCACTGGGAAATTTAACTCTTGGCCTTTTAGTAGGATTTTAGTTTTTCCAAGCATCTGTTTTTGAATCTTTCATAGTAATGCAATGTGCAAAATTAATCTGCAATGAGATTTTCAAAGTCATCGTCTGAAAAGGTGAAGGTCTTGTTACTCATAGAAAAGCCTCTTAATGTAATCTCCCCAATGACTCCTGGGAGTCTCTGTGCCATGGCTACACAAATGGAAATGGAGCGTTGAGGATGGTTTTTAGATCCACAAGAGCACACAGATGCTCTGTGCAAATGTGGAAGGAGCTGACTACTTCACAAGCGATCCAACCCAGCCCATCTGTCCTATTGGCCACCACCTACCCTTCCAATGGAAATGTCAGTGGATCATAAAATAGCCTCATTCGGCACTTAGATCCCACAACATGCGGTGGAAGCAATCCTGAAGGACTCCATGAAACGACGCAGACTGTTTTCTGAGCCCAATCCAAGATATGTGACTTCTTGCAACCCCAAATGCATGCCCTAAAGGGGCACAGTGGTGGAACTGCTGTCACAGTGACAGAGACCTGGGTTCGATCCTGACCTCGGGTGCTGTTTGTGCGAAGTTTGTATGCTCTCCCCGTGACTGTGAGGATTTTCTCCTGGTGTTCCGATTTCCTCCCACATCTCAAAGACATGAGGGTTTGAAGGTTAATTGGCATATGTAAATTGCCCCTAGTATGTAAGACATAGGTCTAGTGGACGGTCGATCAATGGTCAGCCTGGACGCTGTGGGCTGAAGGGACTGTTTCTACACTGTATCTCTAAACTAAAATACAGCCTCACGTGTGTTTTATGCTTCCAGATACCTGATCCAGATTGGAGGTTGCAGAGAGTTTGCTTAATCTTCCAATTTCTCCTGGATATAGAAAATGTACCAGAGTACCAGCAAAACTGAAAATGTTACACAATTTTTCAGAAACTACATGCCAAACAATCATAGGAAAGCAGTGACAGGATCAGTCAAAGTCAGCATGGATTTCTAAAGGGGAAATCATGCTTGACTAATTTTCTGGAATATTTTAAGGATGTAACAAGTAGAATGGATAAGGGAGAGCCAGTGGATGTGGTGTATCTAGACTTCCAAAATGCCTTTGACAAGATTCCACACAAGAGATTAGTGTGCAAAACTAAAGCACATGCTGTTCCTACTTTGAGGAAGGACATTATTGTTATTGAGGGAGTGCTGTGTAGGTTCACCAGCTTAATTCCCGGGATGGCAGGACTGACATATGATGAAAGAATGGGTCGACCTGGCCTGTATTCACTGGAATTTAGAAAGATGAGAGGGATCTTATAGAAACATATCAAATTCTTAAAGGATTGGACAGGCTAGATGCAGGAAAAATGTTCCCCATGTTGGGGGAGTTCAGAACTAGGATCACAGTTCAAGAATAAGGGGTAGACCATTTAGGACTGAGATGAGGAAAAACTTCTTCACCCAGAGAGTTGTGAATCTGTGGAACTCTCTGCCACAGAAGGCAGTGGATGTTTTCAAGAGAGAATTAGATTAAACTCTTAGGGCTAAAGGAATCAAGGGATATGGGGAAAAAGCAGGAACGGAGTACTGATTTTGGATGATCAGCCATGATCATATTGAATGGTGGTGCTGGTTCAAAGGGCCGAATGGCCTACTTCTGCACCTATTTTTCTGTTTCTAGGCCAGTCAGTTGAACTATGGTCATGGGGAAGCTTTTGGAGACAATAATCAGGAAAGAAAATTAATCGAAGTTCGAGAAGTTGGAGTTAATAAAGGTGAACTGGTGATAATATGGAAAAGGCAACATTTGTTTGACCATAGATAGACACAAAAAGCTGGAGTACCTTTGGCAGGCCAAACAGCATCTCTGGAGAAAAGGAATAGGTGACGTTTCGGGTCGAGACCCTTCTTCAGACTGAGAGTCAAGGGAAAGGAAAACGAGAGATATAGACGGTGATGTAGAGCGATATAGAACAAATGAATGAAAGAAATGCAAAAAAGTAACAATGATAAAGGCAACAGGCCATTGTTAGCTGTGAGCTCGGTGAAAACGGGTACAGCCAATGAAACTCAACAAGACGACTTTGAAGCTGGTACGACTCTGGTGGGGGCGGGATGGAGAGAAAGGGGATGCAAGGTATACGAAGTTAGTGAAATCAATATTCATACCACTAGGTTGTAAGCTGCCCAAGCAAAATATAAGATGCTGTTTCTCCAATTTGCGTTTGGCCTCACTCTGACAATGGAGGTGCACAGGACAGAAAGGTCAGTGTGGGAATGGGAAGGGGAATTAAAGTGTTTGGCATCCAGGAGATCAGGTATGTCCAGGCGGACTGAGCGAAGGTGTTCAGCGAAACGATTGCCCTGTCTATCTCGTCAATGTGCAAGAGTCCCTTAACAAACATTTGTTTGGCCATTTGTTTGACCATTCTTTTTTGTAGCTATTTCGTGAGGTGAGAGAGAAAGTTGATGAAGGGAATGCAATCAGTGTCATCTACATGCATTTTCAGAGAGCATTGGACAAAATCCCATATAAAACTTTGATTAGTAAAATTAAAGGATAAGGGATAAAATAATCAGTGGTAACATGGATAAGAAATTGGCTGGGTACAGTGCTGCGAGAGTCATAATAAACAGTTGTTTCTCAGACTGGCAGATACTTCCCCAGGAATCAGTACTGGGACCACTGTGTTTTCCTGATTTATATAAATGAATTGGATATTAATGTGAAGGAGAGAACTTCAAAATTTGCAAATGACACACAACATGGAAGTGTAGTCATCAGTGAGGAAAATAGCTACAGATATAAGCAGGATACAGAATAGCAGGATATCGACAGCCTGGCAGAATGTATCGATGTGATAATAGAAAGGTAAAACAGAATGTGTGAAAGGATACATTTTGGCAGAAAACAATGAAGAGCGGCAACAGGCGAAATGACACTGATCTACGAGACGTGCAGGGACAAGTGTACCTGAGTATATACCTACATAAATAATTGAAAGTACTTGGACATATTGAGAGTGCAGTTTGTAAAACATTTAGGACTCTGGACTTCATAATGAGAAGCAGAGTTCAAAATTAGGGAAGCTATTTTTGAACTGTCAATCCAGCTTCTTTATATAGTCATTCGGTAATCTCTCCCCATCACTGCCGTAGTTAAATGGATGTCTCCCTGTAACTCAGATTCCGTTATGGATTGTGTAGGAAGGAATTGCAGATGCTGTTTTAAACTGAAGATAGACACAAAAACCTGGAGTAACTCAACGGGGCAGGTAACATCTTTGGAGAGAAGGAATGGGTGACTTTTCGGGTCGAGACCCTTCATAATCCATTGTGGATTATTCGATTTGTAATAAATATAGTTCTTTCTTTGTGATTATAGCTAATTGGTCTGTGTGATTTTCTTGGAAAAAATATATAAACATCATTGTTTCTTTCATGCAGACATACATCGGCAGCATCCTCCTTTCTGTGAATCCATATAAAATGTACAACATTTACGGGACTGACACCGTGCTGAAATATAAAGGAAAATCATTTATGGATAACCCACCGTAAGTGCCCAATTACAAGGAGAACGGGAACTTTTCAGTTTCATGGATTGGAAAATGAGTAAACGCATTGTCAGACGGAGTTCAGACGCTGAGAATCACTGGGCTAAGTCGGGTTGCCTTGCTGATTGCTGCTCAGTGATCAGTGCAGGCAACCATGGTGCAGCGGTAGGGTTGTCACTTTACAGAGCCAGATCCGGGTTTGATCCTGACGACAGGTCTTGTCTGTATGGAGTTCGTTCATGCTTCCCATGACCCTGGGGGTTTTCCCTGGTTTCCTCCCACACTCCAAGGGTGCACAGGTTTGTAGGTTCATTGGCTTTGGTAAAAATTGTTAATTGTCCCTAGTGTGTAAGATAGTGCTAGTGTAGAGGGATCGCTGGTCGGTGTGTTACTCGGTGGGCCGAAGGGCCTGATTCCGCGCTGTATCTCTAAACTAAACTAAACCGATGAGCCAGATGTGAGACTGGAAGTTGATACAGACGTTAATGACAGCAAGTTCAGTCGGCAAGATGACAGGAGAATGAGGAAGCGAGGGAAGTTTGTGGAATTAAATTGCATTTATTTCAAAGCAAGAGGTTTGTCAGGGCATGGATTGGATGGATATTATAGCCATTACAGAATCATAGAAAAGGGAAGGACAGGACTGGCAGCTTACTGTTCAAGCAAATAAAGACATAATAAATATTTATATGTAAATTATTGCAGTATTTTGTAATTGCCTCATCCACTCTTCTTGCAGCCACCTCTTTGCCATTGCTAACGTGGCCTACTCAAAAATGGTTGATGCCAAACACAATCAGTGCATTATTATCAGGTAAAGTGTTTTTTGTTGACCATCAATCCTTGGCTTTACTTGAAGGGTCTCTAAATAAATATCTCCTATTCTCCCACTCTATCAATCTTTCATTAACTATTATTTATTTTTGGGAACTTCACACTTTTCACAGTGAGGAAACAAAGTAATTCTTTTTGCACTCATTATCAAGCAAAATAATTAAAGCTTGCGATTTCTTAAGTTATGAGATATCCATGAAGCTTGCTTATCTAATGGGAACCATTCGTAAGTTAACAATGCCCCTCCACAGTTTCTATATTTAATACCATGCTGAGGACAGGCACCAGATCACGGACATCTCCTCATACCTATCCGTTGACCATGACCCCACAGATGAACACCAGATCATCATCTCCCAACTGTTTATGATCTCATCACGCCTGGCGAACCCCCCTTAACAGCCTCCAACCTTATCGTTCCCTAGTCCTGCAGTGCCTTCTATTATCTCCTTCCCAAAATCTACAAACAGGACTGGCTTGTCAGACCCATTGTTTCTGCCCGCTCCTGCCCCACGGAACGCCACAGAAGGATGGCACGGTGGCGCAGAGGTAGAGGTGCTGCCTGATAGCGCCAGAGACCCAGCTTTGATCCTGACTACCGGTGCTGTCTGTACAGAGTTTGTATATCCTCCCTGTGACCTGCGTAGGTTTTCTCCAGGTTCTCCAGTTTCCTCCCACATTCCAAATACGTACAGGTTTGTCGGTTAATTGGCTTGGTCTAATTGTAAATTGTCCTTAATGTGTATAGGATAGTGTTAATGTGTGGGAATTGCTGATGGGAGTGGACCCGGTCTGAAGAAGGGTCTCTACTGGTCCAGCAGTCTGAGGAAGGGTCTCTTCCCGAAACGTCACCCATCCCTTCTCGCCAGAGATGCTGCCTGTCCCGCTGAATTTCTGCAGCTTTTTGTGTCTATTTACAGTAAAAAGCTTGTTCTGATGCTATCCAGACAAATGGCACTGTACACGAGTATAATATCCTCTTGTGGAACAGCACGCAGAGAGTCACCACGTTCCTTAATATCTGAAACATTAATGCAGGTGCTCTCCACAGGTGCTGCCTGCAATCCTTCAGGTTTCCAGCCTCTACAGATATTTTTGCTTGATGCGTTTGAATAGTAGAGGAGTCAAGTCAAACATAGTGAATCACGGAGTACAGTGAATAATTTTGGTCCCTATTATTAAAAAAGGGTAGAGAGGCACTGAAGAGAGAGCAAACAATATTTACGAGTATAATACCAGAATTGTGAATCAGTGGCCATTAGTTTATTTCAGTGTTACATATTCTATTTACCTCTTTGTAGGTCTCATTTGTTTGTGATAAAAAATATTGCAAATTAATTTAAAATAAGTTGTTTGACAGTGAATGGGGAGGGGGGGGGGGATAGACAATGAAGGTGTGAGTTTTAGGCTCTCAAATGCAGGGCTATGAGGCTAGGACATTATATATTGAACCCGCTTGGAATTCTTTCTCCTCTGTGTCTTAGCCCACAGATCTCCTTTGCCACTTTTTCTATTTTTAGTTAATTAACAATAGCCTCTTAACCAACTTCCCCAGATGGCAGAAAATAAATACCCCACCCCTCAGGTAATTACAGTATGCAGTAACGTTAGCCCTTAGTAATCAGTCCAAGTGTGTATTCTTTTCCATGTTTTAGCAGTTAATAGGTGTACAGGTTAGTGCTGCAAAGGCTGTGTGACAGCATATCTACCCCAGAGAGGTGAAGGGACTCTGAACATTATGTGCCTTTCTTTTTCTCAAGTGGTGAAAGCGGTTCAGGCAAGACTGAAGCCACCAAACTGATTCTCCGCTATCTGGCTGCTGTGCACCACAGACACAAAGACAGTGTGACCCACCAGGTAATCTGTAGCAACATTTGATAAAATACATTGATAGACTCCATCCTTTCCAGTAATTAGACACTGCTAAACTTCATCGTCATCTTCTCAAGTGGGCACTCTTAATGTGCAAATTTAGCTTTAATGCAACTCACATTTCCTATCATGTAGCAGGTAATGTAATCGACTGGCGCTTGGAATGATGCCATCATTGCATTTCCCACAGAAGTCCCTTGTTCTCGGGATTAACTCAGTTTAAGTTACCAGGGACCGGTATACAGTGACTGTTCTTCATGACAGTGAGTTCTCATGGGTGTGTGAACTATTTCACACTCGAACCAGGGCAGGAGGGTTAAACAAGCAGTAATTCAGGACAAAATGAATTATGATTACGTTTAGAGGACTAACAGCATTTATAGCCATCCCTTCGATTTTGCTGAAGTCAAGAGTTCACAATTGAATCTCACACCTTGTCATGTAACATTACTTCTGATATTACATTGTATCAATTACCTATCTTAAAACAAGTTGATGGGGTTTCCCATTGATTACAAAATGTAATAAATATTTCTCTAATAGTGATAGCTAAGAACAAGACGACTACATTCAAACTTCCTGAACCCCATTCAGTTAGATTGTGGCTGATCATCGCCACCATTTATCCACATTTATTCCATATCCCTCGATAAATGTACCAAACGAAATTCTATTAATTTCAGAATTGAAAAATTCAATTAACCCCAACATCCATTTATATTTGGAGACAAGTTTTCATAATGACATCAAATTTAGGTAAAACGTGTGTTATTAAATGGTAAACAAAACTGAGAAAACGTCAAGGAAAAACAAAAGTGTTTTTGCCTCTGATTAATTCATTTAAAAGCAACTTCAGCTAATCCAATCATGTCGGGATGGGAACGACCTTATCTACAGTGACAAAGTTGGTAATGGCCCTTTAGTTCACCCAGCCTGTGCCATTAAATTCTGGTACCTTCTGTATTACAATATCTACACTCCTTCTCAAAACCTCTCCAGAGAGAGAGACAAAATATCAGATAAAAATCCAGGCCAAATTTGCTGAAAGTAAGATAGGAATTTTTTTTATTTGCGCTTCCCCAGTCTCTAACAGCTCCAATCTCATCCCGCACGCAAGGAGACCAAAACTAGAAACAGTATCTCAAGTTAGGTCTTATGACCATCTAGGAAAAGAGTAAAATAAAGCTTGTTTGGTTTGATTTGAATGATCTTTGATTGAGTTATTTGTGCTATGTGTTCTATTATTAGTGTTATTTATATCTTCTGCCTCTTTTTCACATTATTGCTCCATGGTCTCTGTGAAGATTGAGGTACAGTACCCACTGCTGTGTGTATCTTTCAAAAAGATCAGAGTGACCTGCACCTCTTCCAACTTCAGGCAATCACTTGAGATGCATTTAAAGTTGCAACATCATCATTGAAAGATGTTTGAGGAACCTAGATATTCTGCAAATACACCAAGCCTATTAGTATCTGCAGAAAAAAAGTTGGTTTAAATAGTAATTCACACTAAAGTGGTATCTTCCACTCGAATTTAATTCAACAATTTAAAAAATATATTCAACTAGTTAGGAAAAGTTACTATGTTATACTAGCTAACTTTGAGTTATTTTAATTCTCACCCAATACCAATTGTTAATATCAATCAAAGGTCTTTGACTACCACACCTCTTGTGTATTTCCTATATTTGAAGATCTTCATGCTGGAGGGCAGATCTTTTCTCCAATCTCTAATGTTAAAAATTGGTTGAAGTTTGAACTTGTGGTCATTGTAAGCATTTTTTTAAAACACAAAATAAACATATGCGAGTTGCATTTCAACTATCTGCTTCAGTGACAATCTCTCTCATCTTAGCTTTATCATTAACAGATGGAGTGTTAATCACTCGGGTCAGGTTTGAGGCATTAGCTATAAATATGTAAGCCAGAATGGTTCAGCGAGACACCAGAAATCTGCTTAAAGAGTTGACTTTGGTAAACTAATATTTCAAAATAGATTAATTTACATGAAATACTCAGCACAGAGTCATGTGCACTCAGAGGGTGGTGGATATATAGTACAAACTGCCAGAGGAGGCAGTTGAGGCAGGTACTATAACAGCATTTAAACACCACTTGGGCAGGTACATGGATAGGAAAGGTTTAGAGGTCACAGGCCAAATGCAGGCAAATGGGAATACATTAGAATGGACATCTTGGTTGGCATTGATGAGCTGGGCGAAAGGCCCTGGTTCTATGCTGAATAACTATGACTACCTGTGGGAGAGAAACAGTTAACACTTAGGAAAGATACCTTTCATCAGTTCAGGGAAAGTTAGGGGTTAAACATTTTATCACATTTGGGTGTAATCATTCGGTCTAAGTGAGCCTTGAGCTGGTGTTTTGTATTAATTTCAGAATGAAGTGGTTGTGATTACCTTCTCGTATTTTTGAACAGATTCTTGAAGCCACCCCCCTTCTGGAATCATTTGGAAATGCCAAAACTGTACGAAATGATAATTCCAGTAGGTTTGGGAAATACATTGAAATTTTTTTGCAGGAGTAAGTACAAACAATTATCTGCTGGTGTAATCAATATCTCCATGTCCTCCTCACCCATTCAGCCCTCACTCATCAATATACCTTGTTCCACTTACCAACCCAACCTTTTACCTCCACTCACCCTCTCACCTTCAAATGGGCCATACCCCACCCTGCCATCTCTCCCCACTACTCCTCCAGTGCCCTGTGCTGAAAGTCTTTTGGTCTTTTTTTTCACAGCACTAATACCAATTTCTCCCTACAGCGGGGTGATATGCGGTGCCATAACCTCACAGTATCTTCTTGAAAAGTCGAGGATTGTGTTTCAGGTGTGTACATTACCATTAATGTAAATGGGTGGTTGATCATTGGCATGTACTTGGTGGGTTGCAGAGCCTGTTCCTGTGCTGTATCTCTCTCTATCTCTCTATGATTCTGATCTACACGGTTCAGGTCAAGCAGGTCAACGCGTTTGATGGTGTGATTAACTGTGCATGAAAAGTGCCTCAAATATATCCTGATCTCTCAAACACTAAAAATGTTGTTGAGATGTGTATTAAGCATGTACTACATCAGAACAGCCACATACGCCCCCTCAAAACACAACATATTTGAAATGGAGTGGTGCTGTAGCGTGAAGTAGCTGTTTCTGATGTATAGAAAGTACTACTAATTGAATCTAATTAAAAACCAGTTGGACTATATTATTATTTAAGAAACCTCAGTGAAGTTATTTTAACAATGGTCAGTTTGGACTCAGTGGGCCAGGGCCAGATTCTACGCTGTGTCTCTAAACTAAACAGAAAAAGTGATATTATTTGATTTATGTAGTGCTCAACAAAGACATATTTCCACAAGTAATGATATTTTGCAAGCAAATCAAAATGTCCATTCAAAGTCCATTCATCAGAATTCATGCTTCCCTTACTGACACAAGTATGATTCATAACCCTTGGATAGTTTGAAGATGTATGCCTTTAAGGCTGATATTATGGAGACTGATCTCCATGTGCAGGTGAGGCCAGCATCAATGAAGAGGACTGCTACAATCAAAGGTACAGGATGGAGGATGAGTCATAGATTAGTGACGGGGGTTACACCATACCGCTGAAAATATTGATGAATTGTGATTTGAATGATCCAGCTCAATACTTCACCCATTTTGCAAAACATTACGGTGATATTATCTTTCTTTATTTTTTTCAATACCTAGGCCAAAAATGAACGAAATTACCATATTTTCTATGAGATGCTGGCAGGACTCTCGAGTCAGCAGAAGCAAAGGTTCTACCTACAGGAGGCTGAGACATATTATTACCTGAATCAGGTACAGTCTTTAAAAAGTTCAGGTATCTGCGTTGTTCATCGCTCAGCAGTTAAATGTGTTCGCTAGTGTAAAAGTAATTATCTGATGTGGTTGTAATTGTCACCTGAGGTGCTTCAACCACACAGTCAGAGTGCCGAAGGTGCTTCCACAATACTGGAGAAAGTATTAGATAACTACATGTAACAGCTTGACTGGTATATCTTGGCTACTGATGCATTTTTACACATTGGTCTCCATTACAGTTGGGGCACATAGTCTTCGTTCAAACTTCATACAGTCTTACAGTCTGGAAACAGGCCTTTCAACTTGCCATCACCGGCCAACATGTCCCATCTACACTAGTCCCACCTGCCTGCTTTTGGACCATATCCCTCTAAACCTGTCCTATCCGTGTACCTAAATGTCTAAATGTTTCTTAAACATGGATGGATGCAAACAGCTAATATCAGATACAGTAAAACAAAATTGGCTGGAAAATAGATCAATGATACATTATTTGTTCAGGCTGCAATACATTTGGAAAACCAATTTAGGCAATGTTTGTTTTTCAGGGTGGAAATTGTGAAATTTGGGGGAAGGATGATGGGGAGGACTTTCTCAGGCTGCTCAGCTCAATGGAGGTGCTTGGTTTTAGCCCAGACGAGCAGAACACCATCTTCCTAATTCTCTCTTCAGTTCTTCACCTGGGGAACGTCTACTTTGAGAAATATGAGGTTTGCTTTTTGAATTATTCATATTTACGCAAATAAAAAAAAGATGACTCAAACACTCATGGGTCAAGCAGCATTTACGGAGAACCTTTTGTCAGGGCTATTTGTCTGTGTGAGTTAATAAAGATGGTGTATTAATGCAGACTGGAATACACATGCTGTTTAATTTCTGATCTGTGCCACCAGCTGCTGGTTTCCTAGGCAAAATCATAATCATCATAATCATAATCATAATTTACTAGCAACATACGAGGAATTAGGTTTGCCATACAATCATACCAAAAAATCAACAAGACTCACAACTACATAGAAATTTGACATAAACATCCACCACAGCGTTTCCTCCACATTCCCCACTGTGATAAAGTCTTATTTGTTTTCCTCCTTTCCTCCTTTCCTCCTGTGGACGGGGGAGTCGAACCATTCGCAGCCGGCGATCGAGCTCCCACGTCAGGGCGGTCTAAGCTCCCGCATCGGGACGGTCAAAACTTCTGTGCCTTAGAGTTCCCGAAATCGGTCCCGAACCAGGGACCGCGAGCTTCACGATGTTAAAATCCGCCGCTCCCGCAGGTTGGAGCACCAAAGGCCGACCCCTAGCAAAGGGATCCCCCACTCCAAGATGTTAAAATCCGCAGGCACTGTGGTTTAGGAGCTCTGGAAGTCGCAAACAAGAGGCCTCCAACTCCACGATGTTAGGCTATAGTGCGGACGGAGATACGACATGGAAAAAGTCGCATCTCTGTCGAGGAAAGAGATAAAAAAAGTTTCCCGCACCACCCCACACCACAAATACAAAAACTAAAGATAAGCTAAAAACATACATTTTACAACAAACTAAAAAAACAACGAATTAAAAAGACAAAGACAGACCGTTGACAAGGCAGCCATCGTGCGGCGCCCCCTGGTGAAAGTTTAAGGATAAAATATTGGGTGGAATTTAATCGAGTGTATTACAATTATCATTTACAGAATAATAGATCTCAATAAAACAGATAAAGGATACAATCTAATTGAGGGATTTTAATAGGTAGTAGACAAAATTATTGATTTGCAAAAGCAGGTTATGGGGCACAATTTAAGTAAAACTATTGGGATGTTCAGAAGTAGAAAGATGTATCTTGTGGTGTTTTATGACAGTTGGCAGCCCAATTTCCCTCCTGGGACAAATAAAGTTCTATCGTATCGTAGAGTTTCAATCTCATCGGGAAATTGCATGATAAATTGTTGAATCAAGGAGATGTACACTTTAATTGTACTCACACTTCATATGATATGATATCATGAATGTTTCTCTGGTTCTAACTTGTACTTTATTATTCGGATCAAACATTTTCCAAACAAACTCGCTGCCAGTTAAAATAAGACTAGACTTGATCACTTGAATAGGCTATTGCTTTTGCTGCTTGGGTCCTCTCTGCCAGGTTCCTTTCTGCTCTTACTTTCACATGGTCCACCCATAACTTATTTTTTTTCCGAGCATGTTATCTTTATTTCATGGTGCTGCATTTGTGAGCACCATTATTCAGCCCAGAATTATGAGCCTGAGTGTCGAATAGTCTGTCACTTTAATTTTCAATTGCACTCATCTCCTTCTTCACTTCTCAAATAGGAGTTTACATAAGCTCAGCGTACTTTGCCTCATTTTCTGACCAGAGATTTCTATACCAATTCAACAATTATAAATAATGTGCATTTCTCGATATTTCATTTCATATTTCCAGCATTCATTGTTTTATTCAGCTCATTATTTCAGATATTTATTCTGTTTGCGCCTTCCTCATATTTGCAGTTTGCCCTCTTATTTTTCTCATTATCTCATTTTTTTGTTACTTAATTTCTCCTAACATATTACAGACCTTCGTTTTGCCTTTTACTCCCCTCGCACATTTCTCTGTATCTCAAAAATACATTGATCTCTTCCCAGTTTTCATGAAAGTTCATCCATTGTATCCATTCAGGTTGAAATCCAGCTCTGTTTCTCTTTCCACATATGCTGCTTGACATCCTGAGTGTCTCCAGTATTTTTCCATTGGATATTTTATTAGCGATTTCCAGTTAGTGTAGTATTTAGCATTGTCCATTATTGCCTTTGCTATGTGCTTAACTGTTACAGACCGATTCGCAAGAGGTGGCATCAGTAGTGAGTGCGCATGAGATCCGAGTAGTGGCTGAGTTACTACAGGTCTCTCCTGAGGGTTTGCAAAAATCTATCACATATAAAGCGACGGTAAGTCAACATTTCTGATGCCACAAAACATGCCACTAATTAAGTTATTTAAAGTCTATCTTCTTTGTGGAAACTTGCTGACTGAGCAGTAAAGCAGCATCTCAGGCAATCTCAGATTTGCGTTACCAAACATGCACTGTACTGGACCACGATCTGTCTTGAGAGTCAAAGAGAAATCCCTACCACCCATTATCTTCACATTAGCAGAAGAGGCACAGAGAGACAACTTTAGAATGAGAGAGTTATATGTGTTTTGCATCATCCTGTGACACCTTAATTTATTATCAAAGATAGATTATCCTGTTTGCAACCAGATTAACTTCATTCTTTTCGTTGTTTTTTATTTACTCTGTTCTTAGGGAATTACATGGAAAAAGAGTGAGGGGTTAGTTAAGGTTTGGCTAAAATTGGAGAATTTAACCTGCCTCAAAATTGGCCTGCAATCCAGTTGACTTCATTGTGTCAATTAGCAGTAGAATTTGATATTGTATATTGTATATGTTATGTTTAATGTTTTGCCTTCCATCACAGTGAGGAGGACTCACTGTGATGGATGTTTATGTGAATTGAATTGTGTTGGTGTGTGTCTTGGTTCTTTTTTTGTATGGCTGCAGAAACCAAATTTCGTTTGAACCTCATGTGAGGTTCAAATGACAATAAAAGGTATTGTATTGTATTGTATTGTATTGTATTGTATTGTATTGTATTGTATTGTATTGTATTGTTATTGATGCGGGCATCCCAATAGCCTCCCCCCACCCGTACCCCCAGCCTTGGTAAATCAGCTGGCCGAGCAGTTCTGTGTCCAGGTGTTTGCTATTAACACCAGGTCATTTCCATTTCCTCTTTGTCATGACAGCATTACTATGCATTTTTGATAATAAAATATTACACATTGACATTGAATTTCAAGGGGCTTTTGTTGTGTTTCTTACCCTCAGGAAACCATGAGGGAAAAGATTTTCACCCCTCTTACAGTGGAAAGTGCCGTTGATGCCAGGTAAGACTGTTACCTTTTCCCGCTTGATATTGACAAGTGAAATCTGACAAAATCATCAAGGAACTTCACCACTTGCACCATTGTTGGTTAGATATGTATTTTTAATAGTGATAAGCCAAGTTGGTTGATATTAGTTAAATGTGGGAAAATTATGTCATGAAGCAAAGAGGAAATTATATAATGGAGAAAAGAGGTTAAAGGGAAATTATGTGATGGAGAAAAGACTGCCATATCCAGCTCAAGCATACAGACATTCGGAGGCTCAGAGATCCCAGGAGTTGATTTCCGGCTCCATCAGATAGCACCCAAGCCTAGGCCTAGTCCTGGTCATGACACGATGATTAGCAACAGTGGCTGAAAATGAAATCTGCCGTTGGACAATTTTTCCCATGTTCACACTGGAAAAGGGTATAATACCACAGTTTGTAGAAGATACAGTCATAGGTTCTATAGGTCATATGGGACAAGAAATATTAATAGCCCAAACCTCTCTGTACTAGTCTCGCAGATGTTCCAATGGTGGCTGACCTTGAACCATACAGCATTGAGAAAGGTCATTTAGTCCACCGTGTCTATGCTCAATGGGTACCCATTGTATTTTCGACGCTTTGCCATAGCCTTCTATTCCTCGGAGATACATGTGTTTGTTTGGACACATGTTAAATTGTGAATTAATGATATGGAGCTGTAAAAACATCCAAAGAGTTTCAAGGACAATGAAATTGCAGAAAGTACGAGGTGTACATTGTGTGTGTGGAAGGTGTGGATGCAAGATTGGAGCAAGTAAAGGTGAAGTGCAGGGAATAGGGTAAGTGCACCGTGTGAGTTGAGATTTGTGAGAGTTGCAACATGTGTATGAAAGGTGAGATAGTACATAAAGAAGGCCACAGAAGTAGGGAAGGGCAGGATAATGGAGGAACTGAAAACCACAAATGAACATTTTAGATTTGAATCTGAGACAATAAGAACCAAAATAGGTTGATAAGTGCAAGCTTGACGTACAAACTGGGTTTGCTCCACAATAGGATACTGTAATAACATTTTTGAATAGACTGGAGTATACAGAAAATGAGATGCTAGTCATGAAGGCACCTGATTAGTAAACTCTGCAAATTGTGAAAATAGTTATGCAGGCTCTTGCCAAATATCGGCATATTACAAAACGGAAAATAGACAATCTTAACTGACTGAGTGCATGTGGGGTTAATTCTTGTTCAATTTGAGACAATAGTCATGGAAGAATTTTGACTTAGAGATGAGGGAATAGATTTTGATCTGTGGCTGAGAGAAATATATTGAACTGCAGGAAATTGTGTTTCATCCATTATTGGCTGGGAAATTGTAGGCAGAGCAGCATCATGAAATATGGGGGTATCTGTGGACCTGAATATCTACAGATGATGTGGCAAAGGGCAACACTGAGATGAACAAAAAACCTCTCCAGTTGATAACCAGTTTTATTTACGTAAGGATTTATTTTATTTTCTTACAGAGATGCTGTTGCCAAGATCCTTTACTCTCTGATCTTCAACTGGCTGACTGACAGGATAAACAGATTGGTTTCCCCAAAGGCAGAAACAATGTCTATAGCTATCTTAGATATTTATGGATTTGAGGTATGTTAAGCATCCAGAAAAAAGAGCCAGTAGGTGATTTCGAGCTAGTCTAGGCTGATAGAAGATTCCCCCCCCCCCTAATTTAAGGTTATCCTATCATAAAAGTACTGGTACTGAAGCATTATGATCTGTGTAAATACCTGTGACATTTGGATGACCAATGGCCCAATATTAGTACACTTGGCTGTGCACACCACCACCTTCCTTAACCAGGGAGGCAGATGCCTCAGCCAGTTCAATTTTGGCATTGGAATAAAGATTTGATAGAGAGTGACAATAAAACGTCACCCCACTCTGTTAAGGGTGCTGATGCAGGAGTTCTATCATATGATTCATGCCCGCTCACTAAGCAGTAGTATCTCATTCTTCCCAAATAGGCCAGTTGTAAAATTGAGTGCAAACCTACTTCACTCTGGTCTTGCTACTTTTTTTACTCACTCATGTTGCTGCCCATCCCGAATTTGTTTTTGCCAAAAAATAAGTAAACCTGGGATTTGTTAATATATTTTTTCGTGGAACTAGTGTAAAAAATATGTTGCCGTGAGCTGACATCTTGGAAATCTTGTTCCAAGTTCATCCAATTAAGTGCAAACCTTCCCTCCTCCACTGACCCTGTTTCTCCCACACATAAATCTTGTTCTATCTTTCAAACGTAGCAGTCAGCTCCATGCCATACCTTCTTGTTGTATATAGAATCAAAGGCAGGAAATGTGATGCTTTGTGATCCAAATTAAAGATCAGCAGGATGTTATGAATAAAGTTTAGAGTTTTCCCTAAATTACTACTGTAATTTACTCTGCTTGCACTTTGCAGTGTCTAACGTCTTGTTTATATAACTAATGCATTTATCAATTTGTTTCCAGGATTTGTCTATAAACAGTTTTGAACAGCTGTGCATTAATTATGCTAATGAGTACCTACAATACTTTTTCAATAAGATCATCTTCAAACTGGAGCAGGTACAGGATGTAATGTTTTAATTTTAATTTTTGGTAGGAGAATAAATCCTGCAATCTTCTTGCCTATTTCAAAGATCATATTCAGATTAGTTAAATGGCATCTACACTAGGGTGCAAGCAAATTATTTATTTACATGAGGTTCACAGAGTAAATAGTATGCCTGATAATGATGGATGCAACAATAAATGCAATGACAAATGTCAAACAGTAGAAAGGTGTGAAGATTGTGATGCAATCTGAAATTGTGCAAAAAAACAAAACAAAAATGCAATAAAGGAATAACCAAATGAGGTAGAGTTAAAAGTATATGGAATTTGTACCTTAGTCACCAATTAGTCACTGTCACCAATTTTGGCCATTGGTTTGAAATGCCCGAAGAGTTTCTTAGAAACTGCCCTAAACACATCATCATTTATAAAAATGGGATGGAGAAATTACAATAGAAGTCTGAAGAAGGGCCTCTACCCGAAGCATCACCCATTTCTTCCCTCCAGAGATGCTGCCTGTCCCGATGAGTTACTCCAGCATTTTGTGTCTATCACAAGAAAACTTTGCTTTCTTTTAGAATTTACCTGTGCAATTTTGCTTGAACGGGTTAATTTTTGTCTACTTGGTTGATTTTAATGTTGCATTTCCATTTTTTAGGAGGAATATATCAAAGAACAGATTGACTGGAAACAAATTACTTTCAGCGACAACCAACCCTGCCTTGATCTTATTTCACAGAAGCCTTATGGGATCCTCAGGATATTGGACGATCAAAGCTCTTTCCCACAGGTCAGACTCATTCCTGTGGTTCTGCTTGTTAAAAACACGATACCTTGCACAAGGACAGAACATTAATCTGAGATCTCTTTGCTTTTCAACTCAATATCTGTCTTTGTCACATCTCTCTCCCTCACTCTCTTCTCATTCTTGGTCTTGGTGTGAAGTCTATGATTCTTGTCAGATCTAGTAAGCTTGCTTCCTCTAATCTTAGCAATGGGCTAAGTGTTCGGCTGGCAACCGGAAGGAAGCCGGTTCGAATCCCGCTTGGAGTGCATACTGTCGTTGTGTCCTTGGGCAAGACACTTCACCCACCTTTGCCTGTGTGTGAATGTGTGTAAATGTGTGTGAGTGATTGGTGGTGGTCGGAGGGGCCGTAGGCGCAGATTGGCAGCCACGCTTCCGTCAGTCTGCCCCAGGGCAGCTGTGGCTACAGATGTAGCTTACCACCACCGAGTGTGACTGAGGAGTGAATGAATAATGCGATGTAAAGCGCCTTGAGTATTAGAAAGGCGCTATATAAATCCCATCCATTATTTATTATTATTAATCTTCAAATCAAGTTCCTGAACTACTTGATCTTAACAGGAGTGAAGCCAAGTTTGCTCTTAAGGCTTGCATACCTGAGCTGGCCATGGCTTGCATACCTGAGCTGGCCATGGCTTGCATACCTGAGCTGGCCATGACTTGCATACCTGAGCTGGCCATGGCTGGCGCATTGGATGCAATATAAGGATGAATACAGAAATAAAGGCAAAGCTCAGATTCATTAAAAAAAATCTCGATCCAGTTACCCATTGATAAGGGCCTGTCCCACTAAGGCAACCGTATTGGCGAGTTTAGGAGACTCTGCGCTCGCTGCAAGCTCGCAGCATGGTCGACACATGGTCGTAGGTGGTCTCTGGTATGTCTCCTTCATGGCCGAGAGGAGTTCCCGCAAAACTTTCTGCAACCAAAAATTGGTCGGCATGGAGAAAATCAATACTTTTGAAGTCGTAGTGCAGTGGGAGTAGGGGAGCCATGTCGTTGTAGGTAGTCGAGGTAGCCGTAGGTAATCTGCTTTGCTGACCAGGTATTTTAATTGGCTCTTTGGAGGAAAAAAAACGTAAGCACGAGTTTTCAGAACGAAGGAAAACCGACCGGTAATGTTAAATGCCTGCTAAACTTCACAGCTGTGTATCTCTGGCTTATTAAAAGTTGTTTGGCTTCTTAAAAGTGTCTCCACTCCTTCTCTCCCCTTCTTCCCCCCCCCCCCCCGCTCTTTTAAAGGACTTACCGTACACTGTGCTAGCCGTCTTTAACCTAGCTGTTAATCGCGGATATCACCTTGGCTTTGCACCGTGTGAATTTCAGACAGCGCTCCCCTGCTTTCCCTGGCCCCCGCCTTTGGTGTGTGTGTGTGTGTGTGTGTGTGTGTGTGTGTGTGTGTGTGTGTGTGTGTGTGTGTGTGTGTGTGTGTGTGTGTGTGTGTGTGTGTGTTTGTTTTTTTGGCCACGCGGTCACGGTGGCGCAGCGGTAGAGTTACTGCCTTACAACGAATGCAGCGCCAGACACCCAGGTTCGATCCCGACTACGGGTGCTGTCTGTACGGAGTTTGTACGTTCTCCCCGTGACCTGCGTGGGTTTTTCAGAGATCTTCAGTTTCCTCCCACACTACAAAGAAATACAGGTTTGTAGGTTAATTGGCTTGGTAAATGTAGAAATTGTCCCTAGTGGGTGTAGGATAGTGTTAATGTGCGGGGATCGTTGGTCAGAGTGGACCCGGTGGGCCGTAGGGCCTGTTTCGCCCTGTATCTCTGAACTAAATTCAGCAAATGTACTCAGTAAGAGTCAGCGCCTTCAGGAACTTCTACGCAGCAAAAGTCAGTAAGTTTAAGAACTTTATCTTCGTGAGGAATAGCACAATCAGATATTGCAGCCCTGTGAAAGCCAGGAACTTTAGGTATGGTGTGACAGGAAGAGCCAATGTCTTCAGGAAATGTGTCCTACTGAAAGCCAATCCCTTCAGGAACTATATCACAGTAAATATTACCAACAATGTGAATAGTACCTGATGAAAGTCAGCATCTTCAGGAGAGGAACCCAGTGGAAAGCTCCACTCTGAAGATCTGTACCCTATGAGATTAAGCATAATCAGAAACTGTACCCTAATTACATCACAATGGACAAGTTGAACTGAAGGGCCTGTTTCCATGCTGTGTGACTCTATATCAGGGTCTGTAGCCCTATGAGATTGCCTAGAGGAACTATACACTAATGTGCATCAATGACTTTAAGAATAGCATCCTGGTGAGAGTCAACAACTTCAGGAACTATACTCCAGACAGACTTTGTAATATAATTGTCCTTGGGATCCCATTCTTTTTTGTATCAGTGAATGCATCTGCCATCCGACTAGTGAACAGGTTCACCGTTGACTGACCGTATCTAGACATCTGCCTCTTCCCCGATTCTCCCTAAAGCGCTAAACATTTCCTGCAATTAAATGCAATGTCAGAAATATTTATCCTCAACTAATCAGAAACCAAATCAAATACATTTTCAAATAAAGGGTGTATTTCAACCATATTATCTCCTGTGGCATTATTATTTCTGTGTGAAATTTGATCATGATATTCTTACAATTTAGGCAACTGACCATACCTTCCTGCAAAAATGTCACTACCACCATGGCAGCAATCCTCTGTACTCAAAGCCAAAGATGCCTCTGCCTGAATTTACCATCAAACATTATGCTGGGAAAGTGACTTACCAGGTACTGACCCGCCTTTATTTATGCTCACTTCACCAATGAGTCAGATTAAAGTGGGGTCAGATTGTTGATTATAAAAAGTGATGTGCAGAGTATTACGTTTTGGTAGAAATAATGAGAAGGGGAAGTATAAATTAAATGGCACCATTTTAAACTGGTGCAAAAAACACTGAGAATGGAGAGTATATATGTACACAAATCTTTGAAGGAGGCAGAACAACTTGAAAGGGTATTTAGGATCCTTGGCTTTATTGGTACAGGCATGGTTTACGAAAACCGGGACGTTATGCTGAACCTGATAAACCACTGTGTTTAACTCTGAGCACTAAAGGAAATATATCAGAGAACATTTGCCAGAATCGGTGCAAGTGAGAGTCTTCAGTTGTGTGGAAGGACACCAAAAGCTGAGATTGTTCTCCTCGGAGCAGTGAAGTTTAAGGGATTTGATAGACGTGGTGAGAATCATGAATGGTTTTGATGGTGTAAGTAAGGGGAAACCGTTTCCAATGGCGGGATAGATCAGCAACCAAAGGACACGCATTTGAGGTAATTGGCAAAAGTATAAGAGAGAACACAGAGAAATATTTTTAACACAGTCGATGTAATACAAATATGCAGCATTAAAAACAATAAAAGCAAATTCAGTAGTTACGTTCAAAAGAGAATTGGATAATTATTTGATGTGTAATTATTTGTATACCTGAATGACCCGCTGAGTTACTGCAGCACTTTGTGCATTCAGTCTGAAGAAAGGTCCAGACCTGAAATGTCACCGATCCATGCTTTCCAGAAATGCTGCCTCACCTGTTGAATTACCCCAGCATTTTGTGTCTTTCTTTGTATACCTTTACATGAGCTGGTACTGGCATGATGGGCTGAATTGTCATATATTTGTGTGTGTCATTCTGTGATATTACAGGAACGATGTAAATAGACCAGAAAGGAATGGGGAGGAGCAATACCTTTATGTTGAGAAATTAGATGACTGTAGATACCACGTTTAGCATAGACCGTCCATATTAAAAATCATTTATTCTGGATTAGCAGTCCTCTTTCACGTCATGCTTCTTTACGCTTTAAGGGATCCGAGTAGAGTCTAATTTCATTCTTGTTTATTTTTAACAGGTCCACAAATTTGTTGAGAAAAATCATGATCAAGTTCGACAAGACGTCATAGAATTGTTTGTGAACAGCAAAATAAAGGTGAGTTGGGAACATTTCTGAAATTGGTAGCTTCGACTCAGTCCCTTGCTTACATTTGGTCTTTAACAGCTGTTGTTTAAATTCATTGTTCCTTATCACGGCAAAGATGCTAAATAGTTCACATGGTTATCCTGGTCAATTGGTGCATGTCATGTACTGACTAGCCTGGGCTATTAATTTCAGCAGCCTCCTTTATATAGTGGAGTAACCTTATGAACAGTCTCAAATGGAGAAAACCTTGAGTTCTAATTGGAACCAAATGCCTTCTCTGGTGGAAATGTTGGAAGTGACACTGAAGGAATTAATTCAGTGCTGAATGGGCTCCCCATCTGGAAGACATTGCGATATTCTATTAACATAACATTCCAAAACATTGATCATTTGATATAATTCCTGTAGGGAATCTGTTAACTACCCACATAGTCCTTAACCTACATTAGTCCAAACTATTCCGAGACCCAATGCAATTCAATGCTCTGATTTATTGTACAGATTTATAGATAACTCCAACCCTTAACTGCAGCCTCAGGCCTATTGAAGGACTAAAATTAACATTTAATTATTACATCTAACCATGAGCCACTAATATTCCAACTTTTATCCGTAAATATTTTTGGACATTTTGCATAATTTGTTCTTAAGCACCATTGCTTCTTCGAATAGACATACCCTATTATGAAAATCTTTTTTTGCCATCGGCAACTCTCAAAAATTCCTTGTCAAAATAAAATATGACAAGTAAAAGTGGATGAGGCAATGGGAAACATGAGCTAAGCAGTCACCAGTGAAATAAAAATGTCAATACTTGTAAAAACAGGAGCAATTTCCTTTGCATCCATATCCAAACATTAAGCATAAACATTACCTCACCCAAACCTAATCCCAACTACCCCATACTCTCCCACTCTCCTAATCCTAATTCATCACAGAACTCATGGGAACCATCAAAATTAACAACTGGATTACATTATTTTAACAAATGAATTAATTTCATGACAGAATATATTTATTTTGTTTATTAGATTCTGACCAGTCTATTCATGGGGCAAACCATGAAGATGATGTCTAATAAGAACAGTACCATCAGCCGTAGGTATGCTCCCACCGTGGCAGCCAAATTCCAACAGTCTCTGATGGAACTGGTGGAGAAGATGGAAAGGTCAGTTTTTGGATATTAACATTGGATTTCCCTTACCTGTTCCAGAAATGACCCTCAAATCTAATCCTAGTCCAGCACCACCTTTTAACAACAATCCAGCACTAAATCTAACCAAACAATAGACCCTAACCTAACATTCCTTGGCTTTTCTGGTGGATATGGTAAACAGCAAAAGTTCATTGGTGTGATATGAAGAAGAGCTGAAAATTCTGCCTGAGCCTTAACATACAATATTCTTTATAACAAAGACCAAAATAGATGAACACATTGGTCCTCTTACCTCTATGGGTTCAAACTGTGTTCGAATGACTGGTATGTTTGCCTATATAGCAAATTCATTCATTATTTGATAATGTTCTGAACTGTCATTGAGATCTGATAAATGTGCACATTTTAACACCTTTTTCAGAGTGGATCACTGCTTTGATAAACTAGGACTCTGGGA
Organism: Amblyraja radiata; assembly: GCF_010909765.2. Lineage (NCBI taxonomy): Eukaryota > Metazoa > Chordata > Chondrichthyes > Rajiformes > Rajidae > Amblyraja > Amblyraja radiata. The sequence goes on along the minus strand of NC_045977.1, from coordinate 32,211,717 downwards.
AGTGTTGTAGAACAGAGAACCCAGGAGAACAAGTACACTGTTCCTTGACGGTGGAATCACAGGTAGACAGGGTGGTTGTGAAGGCTTTTGGCATGTGTTGGCTGTCAACAGTCAGGGCACTGAGTATAGAAGTTGAGATGTTATGCTGCACTTGGACAAGCCATTGGTAAGGCCGTGCTTGATGTATTGTGTTCAGTTTTGGTCGCCCTGTTTTAGGAAAATGCCATTTAGAGATAGAGAGAGAGATAGCCTTTATTGTAGCTGGATGAGTGCAGAAAGGTTTCATGGGAATGGTGCCAGGACTTGAGCGACTGAGTTATAGGGAGATGTTAGGTAGGCTAGCGTTATTCCTTGGAGAATAAGAGACTGAGGATGATCTTATAGATATAAACCATAAGGGACACACATAGGATGAATTCACATAAGCTTTTTCTCAGGATAGGTGAATCAAGAAGTAGAGGATATATGTTTAAGGTGAGAGGGAAAAGATGTAAAAGGAACCAGAGGAGCAGCTTTTTCACAAAGAGGGTGGTGCTTACAGTATATGGAACGAGTGCTAAAGGAAGTGATTGAGGTGGGTGCAAAAACAAAATGTAATAGGCATTTGCCCAGGCATATGGATAGAAAAGGTTTAGAGGGATATGGATCAAATGTGGACAAATGGATCAGTTTAAGTGGGTATCTTGGTTGGCATGGACTGAAGAGCCTGATTCCATGCTTTTTAACTCTATGACTCAATGACTAATTCATATAATACATTCTGATTTTTCAGCTGCAATCCTTTCTTTGTTCGCTGCATCAAGCCAAATAACAAAAAGGTAAATTGAATTTACGACCTTGTTGACTTTGGGATCTAGAGTGCATTAATGCAGAATTTCTGGCCTGGCATTTGGGATAGAATTAATAAACTATTTGGGACCAGGTATATTGGCATTGTGGTTTTAGGATGCATTAAATGAACTAATAGAAGTAATGATCAAAACACAGAAATGCTGGAACTACTCAGCAGGTCTGGCGGCTAAAGTGAAGAAGAAAACAGGGATAAACTGTAATTTCAGGTGAATTACTTTTAAAAGTTCTGACGCTAAATATCTCCACAAATGCTGCCTTGCCTTCTGAGTATTTCCAACATTGCTTAATATTTTAGGTTTGTAAAAGAGGCATTGGGGTCTGGCGTGGTTTAAGTGACAATGACCTTTACTTTTGTCAATTGATGGCAATCTCAATCAGGAGAATGCTTAACTAAGGTGCCAAAGGTTACACTTCACCATAGCTGTAAGTATGTTTCCTTTGTGCAGGAGCCTGAACTCTTTGAGGTTGATGTTGTCAGCTCACAGTTGCGGTATTCTGGGATTCTAGAGACCATCCGGATTCGTAAGGAGGGCTATCCTGTGAGGATCACCTTTGATAATTTCATCAAGAGGTCAGTATAGGGTCCATCTGTAACAGGAGGTTTGTTTTTAATGCAAATTGTGTTAATATTCATGATTTCTATTAGACTTGCGAAGATTTGGATTTAATTCATTACCTGAGAAGTTACAAATGAAATTAAACATCGCTCATCATTCTCAAACATCCACAGCTCTGATCTTAAAAGGGAGGGAAGATAATTAAAGAAGCAGCTGATTCATGAACAAAATCTAAATCCGAGTCTTTCTTTCTATAAATAAAAACAGTGAATTAAGGAATCAAAAAATAATGTCATGTTTTGACAAAAATGTAGGTGAACACCAAACCAAAGGAAGACCAAACTACTTCTATTTTACAGCATCCTCTGATTACCAGTTTTTAGTTTCGCACATAGTCATTGTTACAGATGAATAAACTGTGTTGTTACTCAGTTGAGATTAGTAATACCAGTATTTTCTTTACAGATACAAAATCTTATTGGGACTTACAAATCAAATAAAGGCAGATGGTGAAAACTGCATTGCCATTTTGAAACAGATTGTTCCTGTCAGCAGAGGAACATACAGCATAGGACTTACCAAGGTCTGTTTAGCAAAGTCAAGTGGACTTTTTACATTTTACATTTCTGTTCCTATAGAAGGGTCGTAATTTTATTTTTATTTTCCAAAAACGTTGATTTCTAGGAATTTATTTTTCCCCATTGTCCCCAAAATACCTTGATCTCTTTTTTCTTTAAGCCATTTTCACCACACAAATATATTGTGACCACCATAATGTTTTGCATGTTCTCCATGTAAAAAACATCCCTACAATCCTGCCTATCTGGTGTCCAAAATATATCTAAGGAAATAAGTTAAAATATATAATTCCAAAGGTAATAACTCTTGCTTGGTGTACAGTTCCACTGAGGATTTTGAAGCCTTTTGAGATTATGTCTATTTTTCCATTGTGGTTCTGGAATTTTAATCCAGACCATCAAATGGGAAATGTTTAGATGTTTCTAAACATTAGGCATTGAAAACTTAAATTAACACATGCTGGAGATTGCGGTGAAGCTGCTGGAAGCTTCCTCATGAGCTTCAATAAACTTTAATAAATGGGCGGCATGGTGGCGCATTGGTAGAGTTGCTGCCTTACAGCACCTGCAGCGCCAGAGACCCGGGTTCGATCCTGACTTCGGCTGCTATCTATATGGAGTTTGTAAGTTCTCCCTGTGACTGCGTGGGTTTTCTCCGATATCTTCAGTTTCCTCCCACACTTCAAAGACGTACAGGTTTGGAGGATAATTGGCTTGGTATAAATATAAATTGTCCCTAGTGTGTGTAGGATAGTGTTAATGTGCGGGGATCGCTGGTCGATGCGGACTTGGTAGGCCAAAGGGCCTGTTTCCGCGCTGTATCTCTAAACTAAACTGAACTAAACTAAAAGCACTGTACATTTGGCAATATGTGTAGAGTGACAAAATGCCATCTGATTTTACCTCAGCTATTCATCAAGGAGAATTTGTACCACACTCTAGACAGTAAACGAGATGGCCTGATGCTCATGGCCTCTCTCACTCTGCAACGATATGCTCGTGGATTCTTTGCCAGGAAACGTTATACAAAGCTCCGGAGAACAACCATTCTGCTGCAGGCTGCGGCTAGAGGCTACATTACCAGGTAAGAGTGAAACCTTGTATCTAAAAAGTAGAGGTTAATCTGATGTTAGAACTGAGAACCGTAAACAATTTGAGAGGAGAAATGAATGAATTGAAGTGCAGCCATAATTTTATTAAATGGAAAAGCAGTAATGAAGGGCTGAATGGCCTGCTCTTGATTCTAATTGGTATTGAATTTGTGTAAGGGCCTACGGAGCTGTGGTGCAGTCAGTGAATGCACCGTGACGAGGCTGTGAGCACTGACACCTTCAGAGCATGAGGGTCTAAGGTGACTATTTTGCAATTGGATGACTGGTTGCAATACAGTATGGACTCGTGTCAACCCACCTGTCCGCATGCAGTTTAATATCCATGCCTTCCCAGGATACAGATGAGCTTGGGCCAAGCCCACCCAGTTGTCTCCATGTTTCAGTGAGGTAGATTAGCAATGTTGTGGGTCCTAACGTGCATGACAGAGCTCACAAATCATTCAGTCATACATCAAGGGAATGGACATTTACCTTAAGGCAAACAACACTACAGAGGATGAAGGAAACAGTAATAGCATTGTGTGAGTATAAAAAAAAAAGCAATATCCCTGGTGTAAGTATTTAACACTCATCTGCAGCCCCTGCCATTAGACAGTATTATTGCCTTGCCCAAGGCAGCGTGGAGCTATAGAGAGGAGAGCATCGAGAGGTCATCAGTATTGGTGTTGGCATTGGTTTATTATTGTCACATGTACTGAGATGTAGGAAAGATGTTGTTTGCATGCATCCAAATAAATCAGATAATATTATGCATTAATGCAATTAAGCCATACACAAATGCAACAGGTAGAGCAAAGAGAATAATACCAGATTGTAAAATATAGCTTTCAGCATTGTAGTATTACAGTACCAGAGGACTATAATGAAGCAGGTTGGAAGGTTGAGCCTGTACCCTAGCTTATGGGAGAACTATTCAGAAGTCTGATAACAGAGGGGAAGAAGCTGTTCCTGAGTCTGGTTGTACGTGCTTTCAAACCTTTGTATCTTCTGCCCGACAGGAGCAGGGAGAAGAGGGAATAACTGGGGTGAAAAAGGTCCTTGATTATGTTGGCTGCTTTTCCAAGGCAGCGTGTGGTGTAGATGGAGTCAATGGTGGGGAGGCTGGACTGTGTGATGGATTGGGCTACATTCACAATTCTCTGCAATTTCTTGAGGCCTTGGGCAGAGCTGTTCCCAAACCAAGCTGCGATGCACCTGATAGTATGCTTTCTACGGTGTATCTGTAGAAGGTAGTAAAAGTTGTTGCGGACAGGTCAAATGTCCAAAATCTCGAGCGGAAGTAAAGGTGATGCTGTGCTTTGCTGGCCATAGCCTCAGTGGGGTTGTTTCAGGCCAATTTGTTGACAATATTTACGACAAGAACCATTTCAACTTCGGCACCAGTAATGCTGTTCTTAGTTTTGCAAGTACTGAGCAGCAGTTCCCAGGAACTAATGGACTACCAAAACAGTGCTATTATTTTAGTTTAGAGACACAACGTGGAAACAGGCCCTTCTGCTCACTGAGTCTACGCTGACAATCGATCACCCTACACTAGATCTATGTTATCCCACTTTCGAACTTACACACCAGGAACAATTTACAGAAACCAACCAACCTAAAAAACCTGCATGTCTTTGGAGTGTGGGAGGAAACCGGAGCTCCCAGAGAAAATCCATGCAGTCACAGGAAGAACATGCAAACTCCACACAGACAGTGCCCGTAGTTAGGACTCTGGCGTTATGAGGTAGTAGCTCTACCACTGTGCCCCACTTTTTAGAGTTTTGTGAAGCATGTTGCGAGAATGACGGGAGAAAGAATGCCCTTCAAATCTTTTCTTCACTTTGTTTGTCTTTACAGGAAAAAATTCAAAAAGTATAAGCAAAGCTTGATTAAAGTCCGATCCGTTGTTCTCATGTTTACAAATCGTAGGAGATTCCTCAGGGTGAGTTGGAACACTGGATGGTCATTTCACATATTGGCATCAAAGATGCCCAGTCTAAGCCCACCTTGTCTATCGTTTCCTCCTTCGTCTGGTTCATGTGCACATGGTCTATTTTGTCTGCATCCTTCCAATTTTATTGGTCAAATTTAACCTGATCCATGTCTACGGTTCACCTGGTTAGATTCCACCAGGACCATCTAATCTAGCACCACTTATCTACCTGGACAAATCCCGTCTGATCCATTTAATTTGCATCCACTTCTTTTATTTTCCAATCTATCCATGAATGCCTCATCTACTGGGTCCAAGTACATCCAATCTACTTGTTCTATGTTTACCTGATCTCCTTGATCTGTATCCACTTGACCAATGTCCACCTAGTCAGTGTCCACTTGGTATGAATCTTCTTGGTTTAATTGGTCTCCTTCCACCGAATCAATTAAATATGCCTGGTCTGTGTCTGTCTATTCCACTTGGTTTGTGTCCATCTGCTCTCGCTCCGTGTTTGCTGATAATATTTATCTTCTCTGTGGGTGAGATGGATGTGAACGATTAAATGTCATTATCTGAAGAAGAGATGGAGTGCAGCCAACTTAGTTTGGATAAACCAGTCATTCATTTTATTATTGGTTCAATTTGCAGTGCATAAAATGGCTGTTATATTTGGTTTATATAAAAACAGAAATTGCTGTAAATACTCTGCAAGTCAGGCTGCATCTATGACAAGAGTAACAGAGCTAACATTTCAGGCCCTTTGTCAGAACTTACTAACGAGATCAAAGATAAAGGATCTGAACTCACTTTCTCTGGTATACTTCAAATTCACTATGTTGATCTTGCAACTAGAGCAAGTAAACCAAGCCTTTTCTCCTGAATTTGGTACAAATTGAGTGGTGCGAGCTCATATAAATTGTGATCAATTATGTGACCATGAAATGTCGTCAAATGTTTCTGAAACATGGATGGCAGATTACCTTCCCAGAAACACATTTTTTTCCCCTTCTTTTTGTAGATCCGAGAACAAAATCGGGAGCGGATTGAGATGGTAACAGACATCCTTTCATATATTTTTTTTATTGTGTGCTTGTTTCGTCCTATCACTGGAGTGCAATCTAACACCCTAGTCTAATCCTTTGCACATGGATACTGAATCACACATTGGTCACATCATCTGGATTATGGCATCTGGAGATGCAATGTAAACCAACTTCTTTGACAGTACCACGTACTCGAACACCACGAAGGATAAGGGAATTCAGATGCATGCAAATCTCACCACTTGAATGTTCACCTCTAGGTTACTGAGTTTCCTGACTTAGAACTGTATCAGAATGTCTCCATAACTGCTGAGACTAAGCACTGGAAGTTCCAAAAGGCAGTTCACCGCCACCTTCCTAAGGTCAATTAATAATAATTGTTGGCGGCTCTCTAACCTAACAAAGAAAAGAAAATACATTTCCTAAACCATGTAGTTCCAACTCAGTATTCTAACCTACAAATCGCAGCCTTAATCCTAATTAACTACATTCCTCATGTTTATCCTTCGTTTGTCATATCACAAATGTTACAGCTGTTTTTGCCTCTTGATTTAATAGTTTTTGTTTCCATAATGAGACACACGGCATGCTGCCATTATTACTTGAAAGATAATTTAATTGTAAAAATTACATTTAAACTCAGGAACAAACAATGAGAGAGGTGGTGAATGTTGCTCATCTGGATATTCCAGCAGAGTTGGCTGCCTTACTCCAAGCTGCAGCAGGTAAACGTTTCATCTGGATACTCCATTTTTCAACCATTGTTCTCTTCTTCTAATGCTTGTTTGTATCTCAACATTGCTTACTTTACCTCTTTCTGTTACTCTGCCTTACTCATGGAAATATTACAGCAGTAAATAAGTGTGGTACGCTTTTCAAAACAGCAAGATTGCATGCATTATATTAAGGAAGCATGTACAGTAACTGGAAATTAGGCCATTAATTTTCCTCCCACTATTTCTGGCTGCTATCCCTCAATAAGACCACCCTCAGTCACACTGCTACTGATTTTCCATAATCCACACTGAACTCTGACAGATGATCTTGCTCCGATCACCATACCAGTTATTCTGCTCCAAACTTTCTACTTACAGTCATAAGCTGATCAGAGGAACTCCACCAACTGCAACTTCCTGTGCACACCACACGATATCATAAGATCATAAGTGATAGGAGTAGAATTAAGCCATTTGGCCCATCAAATCTACTCAGCCATTCAATCATGGCTGATCTATCTCTCCCTCCTAACCACATTCTCCTGCCTTCTCTTCATAACCTCTGACACATTCAACCCTTCTGTTCCAGAAACTCCCCCCACCGCTGGGATTTCCTCCCCATTGAGTTCCACGCTTGTTTTTGGCCTTCGACTTACTCAATCTCCCCAAGTAAGATAACCCCTCATCTGAGCAATCACCCTAATCATTTGATACTGACAGCCAGGGCCAGATTTAGAGAGGCCCTAGGCTATTCCACTTGTGAGGCCCCTCCCAATCCCCTATGCAAGGCCCCTTGCAATCAGCCTATGAAGCCTATAGGTAAATCCGGCCCGCTGAGGCCCCCTAGATCTCGAGGCCCTAAGCTTAAGCTTGTGAAGCTTATACATAAATCCGGCCCTGCTGACAGACTAATAAGTCAGTGATCTCCACTTCTTTCTCAAATTTCAATTAGAGAAATCAAAATGCCCCTTTCAGGAAGAAAGCTGTTGATGTTGGGTGTTTTTTTTGCAGTTGGGAAAGAAACCCAAGCAGATTGCATTATCCAGACAGAAATTCCAAAGGTGCTTTCAGAGCAACAACTATCAATGCCTCTTGATATCAACAACTACCCTTTCTCCAGATTCGTATGGACTCACTTCAGGGTAGGTTTGTGTGGTTTGTTGGTTTTATGTTACATGAACGGGCTATCCTTCTGTTGTCCTCACTGGTGTCTTCTTTTGTCCAGGACCATTTATTTGGTATGTTGACCTCTCCACTGGAAGAAGCATTGACCCAAACAGAAGAGGACATAACTCATGAAACTGTTACCGTCTTCAAGCTGGTAAGGTGCATGGAATAGAACTGTTCATGAATCAAGTAACTGTATATTCCAATACTTGGAATGTAGCCAATTAGTGTAATTGCCTATTTCCAGGTCTCTACAACAGTATTCTGAAACAGATGCCTGAATGAGTCCCCTGCAGTTTTCCTCTAGCATTTTGTGTCCATCTCTGATGATGATAATGTTCTTTTTCAGATACTACGATTCATGGGGGACCCACATCTGAATGGAACTCAAGAAATCCTCTTTGGTAATTACATAGCCCAAATAGGATTGGCCAACTCCAACCTACGCAATGAAATCTTCGCTCAAATAGCCAATCAAGTATGGAGAAACATCAATGATAAGAATGCAGAGAGAGGCTGGCTCTTAATGGCTACATGTCTCAGTAGCTTTGCTCCTTCTTCTAAGATGGACAAGTACCTTCTGAAGTGAGTGTTTTGTGAAGTCGGTCAGTTCAAGCTAATCTAGGAATGTGGAATTAGATGTAAACCCATGAAAGACTGACCAAATCGGTAAAATGATTCTCTCTCCAGCCCATTCTCCAATTACACTGACCTCTTGCAGCCCCACTAATCACTCACATGCCCTTTCCTTTCAAGTACTGTGTCGCCTCATCCCCTATTACTTTCCCTTTCCAATTCTACTGGTACCCTTCCTCAGATTTGCTTGGTCCACTGATAAATGCTGTGTAATCAGGATCTGCAGAAACTGGAAATCTTACTGTCACGTAAACAGGAATGAGATAAGGCTTGGAGACACCTCCTGCCACAGTTGCCTTAAACCATGAAGGGCGTATCTGAAACATGAGGCCAAGATGAAAATGCATGATTTACATCCCTCTCTCTCCTTTTATTCAACAGGTTTGTGTCCGATCATGGTTTCAATGGGTTTAAGTCTGTATGTCAGCACAAGTTATTGCAGGCAATGCATAAAGCCAAGTATGGCCCTGAGGGAGCCAGAGGTTATCCACCCTCCCTGCTGGAATGGACAGGCAACAAGAGGAAGGCTAACATTGCAATAGAGGTATCCTGCTTTGATGGTGAGCAAAGATTCTCCCAATTCGATGGACTCACTTCATTCGGTCAAATGCTATTCATGCAGCAACTAAAAATGGGGCAGCACAGTGTTCAACTGGATTGAGCATGTCTGAGGCCATCCAGTCTATAATCTATTATCCCATTCACTCCATGCCCCTATGGACTTCAGGTTTTATCCCACTTTCCCTTCAATCTTTGAGTCACTTTATATCCCACCCAATCAAAACTCGCTCTTACTTCTTCTCTCACATAATTTAATATCATCTCCTGTTCCTTATAATAACCCTGTATCCCTTTATTCCCGATATTCCTTAAAATTCCATCCAATCTAATCCCATAGGAGATACTTCCCTCAGCCTTTGATATTTTATTATCTACCATCAGTTTTATGCCTCATTGCACATACCTTTTAATATCCATCCTTTTCTCATTCTTCGTAGCTTTTTATATCCCTCCAATGTCTTTACATATCACTTCCACCCATTTCCATTCACTCCCTGCACCATTTAAGGTCAGATCAATCTAATCCACTTTACCCTGCAACTAACACACCATTTAATATCCTACTGGACTAAACTCTCCACCCCTCTATCGCTCTCACCACCCCTTTAATATTAAAACCGGTTCAATCCTACTCTTCTTTTCATTCCCCAAATCCTTTAATATTCCTCACAACAAATCCTCAGTCAAACACAATATAATTTCCCATCATGTCAGGTAACAACAGAAGTTAGCGGCAGAGGGGAGAGACAGAATCTAAGAAAGTTTCAGGTCAGTGATCCTTTTGCAGAAAGCCATTTACAGTGTATAGGTACATGATATGGGAATTTTAAAATTGCAGGAAGGAGGTGGGATGGAACAAACAGAAGGAATGTCTGGGATTAAGCGTAAACAAACATTGGCCAGATAATTATCATTTTAATGTACTGGCAGTTAGAGACAGATGAGAAAATAAATAAATGAACAGAGTCACATACTAATATATATAAACACCCTTGGGGGAAAAAAATACCAGGTGGTGTGAAATGTTTTAATTCAGTAGTTTCATGGGAACAATGTACCCAGATGGAAGATGAGATGCTGTTTCTCATGCTTATATTAGGTAACACTGAAACAGTGCAGGAGGCCAAAGACAGAGAGATTGCAGCGGGAGTGGGACCTTATTTTCAGTTTTTGTTTTGGATTTTTGGCATCTCCATTCAATAGCTTAGTTTAGTTGAGTTAGCTTAGTTTATTGTCACGTGTACCAAGGTAAAGTGAAAAGCTTTTGTTGCGTGCTATCCAGTCAGCGAAAAGACATTACATGATTACATTTAATGTTTTATGTGTCATTCCTAACTGTCACTGTATGTCATGTTGTCACTTGTGTGCGGAGCACCAAGGCAAATTCCTTGTATGTGAATACTTGGCCAATAAATGTATTCATTCATTCATTCACATTAGAGCCATTTACAGTGTATAGATAGATAGATGATAAGAGAATAACGTATAGTGCAAGGAAAAGCCAGCAAAGCCCGATCAAGGATAGTCTGAGGGTCACCAATGAGGTAGATAATATCCCATTTACTCTAATTCCCAGTACCCTCTCACTCCTTAGGTTAGCCCAACTAATATGGCCTATAATATTCCACCCAGTCTGTTTACATCCTATCTATTTCAACCAATTAAACCACTGTAATCCTTTGCACTCCACCGCCTTTAATATCTTATCTAATCCAATCCAATCTCCTCCCTCAGTGCCAATGTTTTTAATATGTCACCAATCTCTGACTCCTCATATCCTTTAATCTCCACAACAATCTAATCCCACTATCCCTTCATTTCCCATCTCCTTTAATATCCCTGCTTTAAGAGCCTTTTCCTTTATAAAAAACACTCCTGTGAACCAGTTTTTGCACATTCAGTTCTTCTTGAATGAGTTACATCAGGTTCTCAGCTCTCTTGTCAGGCACTCCACAAGAAATTCTTCTCCTAAATCTTGATAACCCCATGCGTAAAAACATTGTCCGATAACATTTCTTTGGCACATTGCTGATTAAGTTATACTGAAACCTTGAAGTGGACATTATTTGTCTCTCTGCACTATATCAAATAACTTATCCTTCTGAATTTTTATTAAGTCTAAATGAGGTATATAAGATGAGAACAAGTTGACAACAAATTATTATTTCTCTATTTATATTTGCAGGCAAGAATTTTATGTGCCCTGTGAACTCATGGACTACAGGAGAAGAACTGGGACAAGATCTCCTGCGGCACAGGTAGTCTTAGAGTCAGCAGAAGATGTAGAAGCTTCAAGTCAGACGTTGATGGTTAAAAAAAATGTCTAATGGGTCTTAATGGCCTAGACATTCAATTTGTAACTCATTCAATATGTACACTGGCCAGTTGAATTTCTGTGATACAATATTAGGTTAAAAAAAGTCAGAGATTTAATGCATGGGTTGCAAAGTTAAGAATTTTCTTTCCAATAGATCCTCCATCACTGCGTTAGTGATTGGAGATGCCTAATTCTGTGTGGAGACTTCCAGCAATGTACAACCAACATTTCCACAATTGCTATCCACGTGTGCATGGCCCACAGATGACGTGGATTAAGCACACACTGAAGCTACTTTCATAGTCTTGCAGGGCCAGTTGCAGCATGCAACCTATGTTATTACTTTGCAGGCCATCAAGTCAAGTACTTGAAACTTATTTTACATAGGTCCTCTTTTGACAGCTGTCCTTCTGGTCCCTTTGCCCTTTCCCCTCTCTTGTCATGATCCAACATCCTCAATCTAACTGCAAGCCAAGCTCTTGCAAGTTGCTGAACGCGCACCTCATGCTTTCCTCAACATAATGTTCCAACAAGATCAACTAGTTCCCTGTTTTCCCAATGACAGATAACCCGATCTTCCCCATTCAACCTGTTGGTGTAATGGTTAAGGTACTAAACTAGTATTTCCAAAAAAGGCACAAATGCTGGAGGTTGTTCAGCGCGTCAGGCAGCATCCCTGGAGAACATGGATAGGTGACATTTCGGGTTGGGATCTGACACGAAACTTTATCAATCCATGTTCTCCAGAGATGCTGCTTGACCCACTGAGTTACAGCAGCATTTTGTGTCTTTCCTTGGTAAACCAGCATCTGCAGTTCCTTGTTTCTACTATTTAAAGATAGCGGAGTCAAGGGATATGGGGAGAAGGCAGGAACGGGGTGCTGATTGTGGATGATCAGCCATGATCACATTGAATGGTGGTGCTGGCTCGGGGGGACGAATGGCCTACTCCTGCACCTATTGTCTATTGTCTATTGTCCAGAAACCTGGCCTAACCATCCAGAAATATTTATTTAAATCCAAGGCTACAGTTAAGGCAATTAAGTTTATTTAATTAAAAACTAATATCCATCACAGAAGGAAATCTTCTTCCTTACCACAGCAATGTAGATCTGAACTGCCCTCGGAAATGATCAGGTCATTCAGATGTAGCAAAACACAGGTAGAATAAAGCCAAACAGATCACCTGGCATTAATTAATCATCTGATTCAGACATGACAGAATCACCCTGTCCCCGTTATTCTATCAAAACTCTTTTCAGAACAGAAAACTAACTGCTACAAGAACTCAGCTGGCCAAACAGCATCTGTGGTGGCAAAGGGATGATCACGTACAGATCCTGCATCAGGACCCAAAGCAACAATCGTCCCTTAGCCTCCTCAGATGATGCTTTACCCACCAAGTTCTTCCAATAGTATATATTTTGCTCCAGGTTCCTGCAATCTCTCGCCTCTCTTTTCAAAACACCTAGGTCTGGTGTGTAAATTAGTAATGATATCTCACAATTTAGTCAACAGTCTAAAATAATCATAATCACAACGTCATTTCAAAGCTGAAGGCACAGATTCTTCCACCACAGTCACTGGAAATGTTCAGGACCAATTCGCCAGAGGTGGCAAGACAATGGTAAATTGTACATGTTGTACATTCAGGAAGGAGTGACCCTAGAACTCCTCAATGTTAACTTAATGTCTCATAGTATAAGAAAATGCCCTGCCTATTATCACCTACTGCTTTGTGCACTGATGAATCAGTGTTCCTTCACATGTCATGGTCATTTGGAAGAAGCTCTGAGTGTAAGGGTAAAGCATGCACTCAGATGGGGGACTTCAGTGGGCATCACCCAGAAGTTTCCACTGCATCATCAAGAAGAGAGTTGAGAGACTCCCGAAACTCCGCTGCCAGAGTGGATCTATGGTAGTTGTCGAGTGAACCATCTTGATCCCTCATTCACCTCTCTACCTGTTGTGGATGCATCTGTCCTCGATGGTTTAAAAAGTAACCACTACAACATTATTTTAGAACCAAAATTCAGAATTCATTGAGAGGACGTTCTTCATCTTCATGCTACGTTGCAAGGAGACGGGGAAATAAGGAGAGGTGGGGTGGGGCTAACGGGATTCTTGGCCTGGGAGTCAGCATGGACAAGGGACAATGGGCTCCTTCTATGAATATAAAACTCCCAGAAGTACCTCAAAATGCACACAAATACATTTACTGAGACATATGCTCTGAGAAAAATACACTGTATCCAGATATATGTGTGATGTAAATACAAATATAAACACATATAAACATTTATAGGGTCACAGATACACAGAAACACAAATATACTGACCCCTCACAAAGATAAACAAGTACATGCAGACGACATACACATACATAGAAACTTATTGACTCCTTTCATAGATACAGATCTAGAAGTTTGATATACTGACACGTGCAAAAACATCAACTCAGACGAACAAGCACCCACACACGAGGATACCTACTCTCACACAGTGCAATCATATTCAGTTACATAATAAGAATGCATACATGTGGGCACATTTAGATGCAGACAACTAATAATGCGGTGCTTTTTATTGCAGGGATATTACAGAAGGATGGCGAGGTTGGACTGTGGGAAGGAAGCATAAAGGCGAATGGACTGAGCTTGGAGGTCATGACTATGTCATGGACTTGGTGTCTGACCTGGAGCTCCCGACAGATTTTCCAAGGCAGAAATCCTTTTTTATGATTTCTTCTGAGGGAAAGACAAAAAGCCGGAAGAGTCGAAACGTGTGAGTATTTATTGGGCTCACCATGATGAGTACTGTCTTCTCCAAGATTATGGGTGGAGTTCAATTTCCTTAATGCTGAGATATGCGTACAGGGAACACATTTTCCATGTTCATTTTAATGGCAACAGATCTCGGGAGTTTCTATAATAGGATGTACTGAGTCTCCACTGAGTTCTGCGCCCAATGAACGTAATGACATAGCAACTCTTATAATCATAGTCATACCTGTTGAAACAGGCTCTTAAGCCCAACTCTTCCATGCTAATGAAGATGTCGCATCTAAGCTAGTCCAACTTGCCCATATTTGGCCCATATTCCTCTAAACCTTTCCTGTCCATGTACCTCTCCAAATTTTTTAAATGCTGTTATAGTATCTGCTTCAACTACCTCCTCTGGCTGCTTGTTCCATATATTCACCACTCTCTGAGTGAAAAAGGTGCCCTTCAGGTTCCTATTAAATCTTCTGTAGTGCCTTCAATTTTCCACGCAGTTTTAATATCAACACTCGTATTTAGTATTAGTATTATTGTCCATAATGGAATATATAAAATACTGTCAGATGGGCTGCAAAACAAACAGAAAATGTTTTGAGTGATTCCTTTAAATGTTCCAGTGTTGAATTATAATTAGAATTGTAGCTGTGCCTGGGAAAGTAAGGTCTCGGATTGCTGCTGGGACGGATTAACATTTGTGGATGTCCATTCAGTAACGCCTTTATTCCTGGGTAGTGTTTTTGGCCATGGTTTTGACTCGGATGAAGATATTCCCTCGCCCCCTGTCACCCAGGCACCTGTCTTTGTGCCAGATTCGGAGAGATATCCCACTGGATCCATTAGGCGAGGTGAGATTGCTTTATCTACGTTATCTGAATGCGAGTTACATGAAAGTGTGGTACTGTATTTACGGAAGCGTAATTCATAGTAACAATTATTGTTGTAACTATTACTCATCTTTGCTGAGGTGAATGATGCTCGATATTATTATACTTGTGATTGTTACTCATGGTGATTTAGTGATTACTGCTTTTAGTGATTATTACTCATAACAATTATTGTTCTTGTAGTTATTGTTCTTGAAGCAATTGTTTTTGATTATTTTATTTCCTTTCTTTAATAGATTCCGATGCCTTCAATGAACGGCGGTCTCAAAAAGGACTTGATCGCTATCTTGATAGCTTGTTTGATCCTGTTTTATCTTATGAAAACGGGGTAAGGAAAGTCAGGCAATGTTCTAAAAAGATACGCATCAGTCAGATTAGACACTTTTTTCGAACAAGTAATAATTTTTTGATGATGGATATGAAGATAATTTTCAGAAGCCACAATTAACCTGTAAGGTGATTGTGACACAATCCTAGAAATCCTCCCACTAGATTTAAGCTTAAAGGGAATTTTATCTCAAAGAACCTGGAATTGCGCTTCTAGCAAAGTCAACTTTGTTATCTTTTCTTTAATAGTAAGAATTGGATGAGAGACAAATTCTCGAAGGATAGATGGATAAACTGGTTTTGCAAGGACAGCAAAGCTTTAGAAAATTCTTTAAGAGATGGACAGTGATGTTTGACCCAAACCTTCACAACAGCAATTCTAAATTATTTTCAAGCTGCCCCATACTTTTGTACACTCAAATGTTCTGGAAGTCTATCTATTGCTGTATTCTGCAAGAAATTTGGGAAATCCCAATTTATTGCAGGCTGCATTACCCCAGCGTTCTGGAGTGTATTTCTGTGACCCCAGTATTTTGGAGGTGTTTGTGTTGGTCTGGAGGATAGCAAGGTTAACCCCAGTACTCTTGTGAGATTTCAAGTTACTCTTGTACTCTGTAGGATGTTGGGTTATACCAGTGTTCTGATGATATTTGGGTTGCATCAGTAATCTTGGAGGTTTTCAAATGAGCTCAAATGATTAAAGGATGCCATTATATTTATTGGATTAATGACATGGAAAGGGACATTAATCCAATGTGTTAATGCAGCTCCCAAAGCATTTAAATTGAGAATAGTTCTAAAATTTAGTTAAGTTGTTGACAAAGTACATATCAAATTTGTACCTCTGTGTTGAGTTCTGCGGTGGGAATTATTCATGCGGCAGGTTTTGATTTAAAGTACTTTGTTGTTTCTTTCCATTTTTGGATTTGGAGCGAACTTCCTTAGTGTCAAACAGAATGAAAGGAGGCGGAAAAGTAGGACCTGGCAATGGAGACGGAACTCAGCTGGGTCATCAGGGACTTGCCAAGAGGCCAGGAGCCCAACAGCGTCAGTATTGGCAGTGTTATTTGTGTGATGCTTTCTGTTAAAACTTTTGTTACGCACTCTTTTCATCGGTATCAGAGTGAAACTATAACACTTGCACTATAACTAAGACCACCACTCACAATGATACCAATCTCAGACAGGTTTGCAACATCAATGAATTTGCTTAATCAGGAAGCAAGGAAAAATAGCCAGAGCTCTTTCCCAGAGATTTTCCTGTTGCTGTGGAGGAAACTACCCTTTCCCAACTGCCTTATTCCCATCTCCCAATTTATACCCAACATATTCAAATGTAAAAGTTTTTGCCACTTTGGTGGCAAAAACAGGAAAGTAGACTATTATCTGAATGGTGGCCGATTAGGAAAAGGAGAGATGCAACGAGACCTGGGTGTCATGGTACACCAGTCATTGAAAGTAGGCATGCAGGTGGAGCAGGCAGTGAAGAAAGCAAATGGTATGTTAGCATTCATAGCAAAAGGATTTGAGTATAGGAGCAGGGAGGTTCTACTGCAGTTGTACAGGGTCTTGGTGAGACCACACCTGGAGTATTGCGTACAGTTTTGGTCTCCTAATCTGAGGAAAGACATTCTTGCCATAGAGGGAGTACAGAGAAGGTTCACCAGACTGATTCCTGGGATGGCAGGACTTTCATATGAAGAAAGACTGGATAGACTCAGCTTGTACACGCTAGAATTTAGAAGATTGAGGGGGGATCTTATAGAAACTTACAAAATTCTTAAGGGGTTGGACAGGCTAGATGCAGGAAGATTATTCCCGATGTTGGGGAAGTCCAGAACAAGGGGTCACAGTTTAAGGATAAGAGGGAAGTCTTTTAGGACTGAGATGAGAAAATCATTTTTTACACAGAGAGTGGTGAATCTGTGGAATTCTCTGCCACAGAAGGTAGTTGAGGCCAGTTCATTGGCTATATTTAAGAGGGAGTTAGATGTGCCCCTTGTGGCTAAAGGGATCAGGGGGTATGGAGAGAAGGCAGGTATGGGATACTGAGCTGGATGATCAGCCATGATCATATTGAATGGCGGTGCAGGCTCGAAGGGCCGAATGGCCTACTCCTGCACCTATTTTCTATGTTTCTATGTTTCTATGTTTCTATCACTGGACACAGAACCTTTTGCTGATAACAGAATCCAGCCCAATTACCACTCCTAGACCTATTAACCTTCCCAGGTTTCTACTGTAGGAAAACTGGACATAAAGGAAAGACAAGAAAATACAAAGTAATTCCACGGAAGGAAAATGTAGACACACGTGCTGGAGTAAATCAGCAGGTCAGGCATCATCCCTGGAGGAATAAGATGGGTCAGGACCCTTCTTCAGATTTTAAAGACACACTTCAGACCCACTGAGTTACTCCAGCAATTTGTGTCCGCCTTTGGTATAAGCCAGTATCTGCAGTTCTCGTTTCTAAATGGAAAAGGTGCTTGTTTGTAATTTAATTAGTACTGCCGTTCTTTAATTTTGTTTTCCAGGCTATGATCTGCCTCAAATAAATGCCCAGCAGCAAGATTTCATTAACCAGCAAGCTTACCTTCTGGTAAGTTCCAGTGTATCCATCTTAATAGTTGGTAACATTGAACAATGTAAAAACTAGAAGAGATCAGGACTCCTAATGGTCAGTGATTTAATGGTCAACCCATTGTGAAACTGATCATCGGTTGTTTGAATACTGCAGGTGATAATTTCAGTCCATGTGTCTCCAATGAAGAATACCCATATTTCCTGCTATTGATCATTGCCTTGTTCTTGTAGCCACAATATCATTTTACTCTTGCAGAATGGGCTCACAACAAAGCATTTCCACAAAGCTATATTGCATGAGGAGTGTTCATGAAAATGAACACCTAGAGTTCTGATTCAGTGTTATTACTGAAACATGCCAATGGTTTAACTGGACTATACTGAACATTTGTAACAAACTAGAGTCCCACTTTTAGTCCCATCCAAATGCTGACTTTATGATTAAAAAGATGTATATGTGATTGACGAACAGGCCCAGCAAATGACCATGCAGGCCATGGCTCTCCAACAGCAAATGACAAGTGCCAGCCCCCCAGATGCCATGCTGAACCACAATCCAAGCCTGAACCACAACCACAGCACTGCCATGAAACCCACTACCAGCAACCAAAAGTCACCCAACCAGAAAATGGGCCTTCCTCCACAGGTAGGAGCACTAATTTTACACAGAAAATTGATGTGTGCAAATGAACACTACTTCTTGGGTGTGACAAACTGCTGGACTTCAGAATAAGATATTTCACACATTAACATCATTACTCTGAGAAAGCAGATAATGTGTCAGAAGTGTATAGAGATGTCATTGGGAGATCTGAACTGAAACCTCCTGTAAAATCTACAGTGGGTGTCAATGTCGTCCAAATATTTTCCTGTCTGTAATCTCACTTCCTCTCGTCATTGCATTATTGTTATTACCAATGTTATTGCCATGTGTATTTCATGGTCCTTTTTGGCCCTCCAAGTTCCCTGCTGTAGTTTTTTCAGGCTTTCTTTATATTCCTCAAATCTTCTCACTAGCCAATGCCTTCTTAAATGTAATAAGCCATCATGTGAATGTGCATTGGATTCTGAATGTACAGTACGTTACTGTTCTTGTTGAACCAAGAGCTATCAGTACTTTAGCCTAGAATGATTTTCCATGGTGTTAGTTTAGTTTAGTTTAGAGACACATCATGGAAACAGGCCTTTCGCCCACAGTCCACGCTGACCATGGATCACCCGTACACCTTAGTTACACATCCACTCCCAACACACTAAGGACAATTCGACTCCATTCAAGGTCCCAAGCAGTCGTTCCAGGTGCGACAAAGGTTCACCTGTATCTCCTCCAACCTCATCTACTGCATCCGCTGCTCTAGATGTCAGCTGATTTACATCGGTGAGACCAAGCGTAGGTTGGGCGACCGTTTAGCCGAACACCTCCGCTCAGTCCGCAATAACCTACCTGACCTCCCGGTGGCTCAGCACTTCAACTCCCCCTCCCATTCCCAATCCGACCTCTCTGTCCTGGGTCTCCTCCATTGCCAGAGTGAGCAACAGCGGAAATTGGAGGAACAGCACCTCATATTCCGTCTGGGGACCTTGCGTCCTTATGGCATTAACATTGAATTCTCCCAATTTGGCTAGCCCTTGCTGTCTCCTCCCCTTCCTTAACCCTCTAGCTGTCTCCTCCCACCCTCCCATCCGCCCACCCTCGGGCTCCTCCTCCTCCTCCCCTTTTCCTTCTTTCTTTCCCCCCCCCCACCCCCCATCAATCTGAAGAAGGGTTTCGGCCCGAAACGTCGCCTATTTCCTTCGCTCCATAGATGCTGCTGCACCCGCTGAGTTTCCCCAGCAATTTTGTGTACCTAAGGACAATTTACAGCCTGGCACTCTAAGGCAGTAACTCTACCACTGTGCCTCTGTGCTGCCCCTTTTCCTAGAAATTTAATATATTTGTTTCTTAACGATGCAACAATTTAATGAAAAATAAAAGCCAATTAGAAATTTCATCTGAATTGCAAGGTTCACTCATTCTCATTCCTGAGCAGTCCTGTATCAATGTATCAAGGCAAGGAGGCTCTCCAAAGCCTGCTGTATTAACAATGGCCTCCATTATGACTGGACACCGTTTCAATGATTTCCAGTGGTCGATGTGTGCCCTGCAACACCTGTAAACTACTCATGATGAACTCAGGTTTCACTGTTACTGCTACCTAACCACATGACTGCCTTCCGACATGGTACAGAGAAGGAATGTATTCGGAGAATACAACTGGTAAACTGACTTATGGAAGCCATATTATGTAAAATAATATAAATACTTGCCTTGTTTCGGATTATGTAAGCAGGTGCAAGAAGATGCAAAAGCATGTTGTAAAGGTGCATCTCCAAAAGATGCAATTGGGTGTCAGGGGGGTTGGGAAATAGGAGGATGCCCTCAATTGACAGTCAACAAAGCATTTCTGGTTTACTCAATGTGGTCGGTAATGTGGCAGACAATGTTTACACAGCGACACCCATAAACAGCAAAGTGATAATGGCCGCATAATCTGTTTTGGTGATGGTTTGGCTGTGATGTAAATATTGGCTTGGAACATTGGGAATAACACATTTTCATAAAAATGGGAATGGCATCACTTACACCCATCAAAGAGAATGAACGGGACATCAAGACATCAAGTCAAGTCACATTTATTTATATAGCACATTTAAAAAAACAACTCTCGTTGGCCAAAGTGCTTTACATTTGTTATAAGAATAGTATAAACAAACAAACTACATATAGCCCTCGCTCAGTGGACGTCAGGAAAGGCTTGGGAGTATAGATAAGATTTTAGTCTTGACTTAAAGGAGTAGATGGAGGGGGCAGTTCTGATGGGAAGGGGGATGCTGTTCCACAGTCTAGGTCTCATTGCACCATATCTGACCAGCCACAGTAAAACATTGATGAAGCAACCGCCCCTCAGTGCAGCACCTAGTCAGCTCTTCCTCCCATGCAGGGCATAAATCCCTCAGTGCTACATCTCCAACAGTGCAATGGTCTCTCAGGTGCTGCCCTTACAATCGTCTGGAATTATCTTGGTGCTACCTTCCAACAGTGTGACACTCCCTGGTTATTGCCCTCCAACTGTGTAGTGTTTCTTAATGCTGCCCAGGAGTATTTGCTCGGATTATGTTTCTCAAGATCTATGAGGTCGGACACATACCCACGGCTCTGAATGAGGTGGAAATACAGCCAGTGTGCCGTCACCATCACACAAATAGAGCAATGGTTTTGTATTAGTTTACTTTAGATAGGTTATGTATGATATTGCAGTTGGAATATTAAATTATTGCCTCGAAATGTGTTACAGACAAATGCTGCCAATAAAGATTTTGTCCAGCCAGAGATCTCCCACCATGCTGCCAAAGGAAAGCCAGCTGTCATCACACCCAGTAAGTCTTCCTCAGCACATGAACCTAAGTGCCCACTTTTAATGGACATCGTAATTAGCTTCATTATAAAGTAGACCGGCAAGAAGATCTATGGTATTAGATGTCTGGATCTGATGTAAATGATTAGTGGTAACTACAGCAGGTAAAACGCGGTACCTGAAACAGTAACCTGTGCCATGGATGGAGGTGTAGTTATTTCCACAACAAATAGAAAACTATAATCTGGATGAATAGATGAGATTGAAAGATGTCACAGCTGCACTCAGAGAGGACATACTGGAGGGTTCATCCACGGGGATAATATGGGTGGAGTTCAAAAATAAGAAAAGTGCGAGCACTCTGATGGTTTTATGGTGTAGGCCTCCCAGAAGACAGCGAGAGATAGTGGAATAGGTATATAGACAGATTATGGATAGATGTGAAGGCAACAGGCTTGTCGTAGTAGGGGACTTACATTTCCCCATTGTTGACTGGGACATTCTTCGTGCAAGAAGCTTAGACAGGGCAGAATTTGTGAGTGGATGCAAGAGGGTTCCTTGAAAAAGGATCTCGACCAGAAACGTCACCTATTCCTTTTCTCCAGAGATGCGGCCTGACCCACTGAGTTACTGCAGCATTTGGTGTCTAGCCTCTATGGATAATCCTTCTCGAGGAGGGAACCATACTGGACCTTGTATTGGAAAACTAGCTTGGTGAGGTATTTTAGTGAGCGAGCACTTGGAGAACGGTGATCACAACTTAATTTTAAGATACAAAAGGGACACAAAGTGATGGAGTAACTCAGCGGGTCAGGCAGCATCGCCGGAGAACGTGGCTCGGTGATGTTTCAGGTGGAGACCCATCGTCAGATTGAGTGCAACAGAAGCACTGGGTAAGGAAATGGATCAGAGCATCAACTTGAGCATTGTGAAGATTTGCTGTGAGCTGGGAGCAAGGTACAGTGACTGAAGGGTGGTTTGAGTTGGGGCTTAATGGGAGCATCAGGATGGTGTGAAGTGAAATGAAAGGGCACAAGAACATGAAATAGGATAATGAGTTTCACCCTCTGGTCCACTTCATTATTCAACATCGACAGCACATTTATCTCCTTTTAAGGTTTCAAGGTCAGTTTATTGTCACATGTACCAATTAAGGTACAGTGAAATTTGAGTTACCATACAGCCATATTAAGTGAAAAGCCACAAGACACACAACCACTTAAAAGTTAACATAAACATCCATGACAGTGGATTCCACATTCCTCACTGTGATGGAAGGCAATAAAGTTCGATCTTCTTCCTCTTGTTCTCCCGCGGTCGAGGCAGTCAAACCATCCGCAGTCAGGGCGATCAAAGCCCCCGCAGTCGACGATCGAGGACCCCGTCAGGGTGATTGAAACTCCTGCGTCGGAGTGGTTAAAACTCACTATGCGGCATGGAGCTCCCGAGTCGGCCTCTTCTTACCAGAGACCGCGGGCTTCACGATGTTAAAGTCCACAGGCCCCGCGGTTGGAGCTTCAATCCCCGGCAAAGACTCCTGTGGCTTGGAGCGCCCGTCGGTCTCCAGGAAAGGCCGCCAACTCCACGATGTTAGTGGGGATGGAGATACGATATGGAAAAAAATCGCATCTCCGTCGAGGTAAGAGATTGAAAATACATTTCCCCCAACTGCCACCCCCCACATAAAACAAACCAAGGAACAGTAAAACGTACTTTTTAACACATACTAAAAATAACAAAAAAGTAGAAAGGACAGACAGACTGTTGGCGAGGCAGCTGTTGCTAAGGAGAACAAAATTGTAGGGAATACTTCAGATATGATCTCATCAAGGCCCTAGGTAGACAAAAATGCTGGAGAAACTCAGCGGGTGAGACAGCATCTATGGAGCGAAGGAAATAGGCAGCGTTTCGGGTCGAGACCCTTCTTCAGACTGATGTGAGGGTAGGGGTGCGTGAAGAAGAAAGGAAGAGGCGGAGATTGTGGGCTGAGGGAGAGCTGGGAAGGGGAGGAGAAAGCAAGGACTACCTGAAATTGGAGAAGCCAACGTTCATACCGCTGGGGTGTAAACTGCCCAAGCGAAATATGAGGTGCTGCTCCTCCAATTTACGGTGGGCCTCACTCTGGCCATGGAGGAGGCCCATGACAGAAAGGTCTGATTCGGAATGGGAGGTGGAGTTGAAGTGCTGAGCCACCGGGAGATCAGGTTGGTTATTACAAACCGAGCTGAGGTGTTGGGCGAAGTGATCGCCAAGCCTACGCTTGGTCTCACCGATGTAGGCCCTATCTAATTGTTGCCTTCTTAAATGCTGCACCTACTGTACGTCAACTTTCTGTGACGTGTGTACATCGATTTTTGAACTTCTATATTTCCCATTCTCTTACCATCAAAAAAGGTACTCAATATTCCCAATTCTTCTACTGAAATGGATAACCTCATTTTTAAAAACATTTTACTCCATTTGTATATTCTATATTCCCTTGATGACTGTCATTCCCACTTAGCTTTGTGTCTTCAGCAATTTTGGAAATGTTATATTTTGTCCCCTCAGCCCACTTGTCGATTAGATTATGAATAATTGGGGCCCCGGCACTGAGTCCTCTGATACTCAGTAGTCTCAGCCTGAGAAGGACCTGTATGTTAATATTTTTTTATCTGTAAACCAGCATCCATTCTACACCAGTATATCATCCTAGTTCCATTTACTAAAACCTTATTAATCAAACTTCTGCTTTGTAAATTGTCGAGAGTCTTCTGAAGATCCAAACACATCACATCCACTAGATTCCTCCTTCTCTACTCTACTATACACATCAAAGGACTCCAGTACTTTACTCAAATATGATTTCCCTATTATAAATCAGTTGACTTTGCCCATTCATGTCATTATTTTTAAGTGGCTTGACATCATATTATTTTCTGTAGATTCCAGCATTTTTCCAAACACCAACATGTTATTACTTCCCCATCTTCGCACTCGCTCCATTCTTAATCAGAGTGCTTATATTTGATCCAATCTGCAACAGTCATTCCAGAATCATTCATTTATTGAAGATGATAATCAAACCTGGGATGTTTACCAGGACACCTGGGCCACGGTGAGCGTTGGAACTGTGATTTGGAGCCATGAACTGGGACAGGGAACTGGGCCCCTGCCAATTACAGTGACACTGACCCTGTCAGACAGTTTAGTTGAGGGAGAATTTGCATAGCAGGATGAATTCCATACAGCCAACAGTTGATAGCAAGGGAAGTCCAGTTTATCTCTTTCTAGAACCAGTTCCCCTTTCTGTGTCATGCCCTGATTCTTTACCATTGTGAACTAGAATTGTTTCTAAGGTTCTGTCTCTATCATTAGAAATGGCAAACAAAATGCACCCAATTAATGTGTAAGAAGGAACTGCAGATGCTGGTTTACACTGAAGATAGACACAAAATGCTGGAGTAACTCAGCAGGCCAGGCGGCATCCCTGGAGAAAAGGAATACATGATGTTTATTCTCTATTGTATTAAACTTACTGGACAGATGATGTTAAAATTACTTCATTGAGGTTTCTTAAATAATAATATAGTCTGATGAAGGGCCTCGATCCAAAATATCACATTTTCTCCAGAGACGCTGCCTGATCCACTGAGTTATTTTGTGTCTATCTTTAGACCCAATTAAAACCTTTCAGTGATTCCGTCTCTCAGGGCAGGGAATCCATAAATGCTGAATTATAAATGTAAGATCATAACACCACAATTTAGAGTCTTGTAATATTGCATCATTCTTGTTATTAAACTGTTTTACAAGTAATACCACACACGTTTTTTGCATTCATCCTTTCTCTATAATTCAGGAGCTTCCCAAACACCCAAACTCAATGTTGCAACACAAGACCCCGTTCGACACATGATGTTGAATTCAGGGCACCTTCCAGAGCCCACACACAACATCAAGGACATTATAAAGCAATACGAGCAGCCAGCAATTCGCAAGCAAGCTGGACCAATCAGGTAGAGCTGAACAAAACATTTGTCCAAGTGTGGATGTGATATGGCACTGTTAATTGTTGGCATATGCCGGCTTGCAAGTAGCACTGGCTGCCTACATCCCTACATTATGCATGAAGCTTCAGTTGCTGGCCTGTGTCATATGGCACAACAATGTAGGTTTGCACAGTCATCCAGGTTATTAAGAAGAATGCCTATAAGGAACAAGTCTTTCCACTTTAGTTCAGTTGACAGAGCTTTTAAAGGGAAGAACGTTCGGAAGGAGATTTGTTTTACTTGATGCAATTAAATAAACACATCAGGGTTTAGAGTCAGGGAGGGTTCACAGCATAGAAATAGGCCCTTCAGACCACGGAGCCCATCACCACCAATTCACATCTTTAATCCCTCTTATTTTATTCTTCTAACATTCTCATCAATTTCCCTGATTCTGCCACTCACTGTAGGGCAATTATAGTGGCCAATTAAGCTTTCAATCTTCATGATTCAGGATGACACTGAGACATCTGGATGAATTACACACATTCACAAGGAGAACAAGCAAATTCTCCACACACAATAGCTGAAGTCAAAATTGAACCCAGTTCGGTCTATTCAGATTCTGCACAGACAGATAGGCTATGGATTAATTATTTGTAATAACTTACCCCCAAATTGTCTAAGTTCTAAAATAATCTGTAGTTTTGCCAAAGGAAATATGAAACATGTCCGGAGATCTTGATGAGATTGGTATTTGGATAAGGTTGAATACTTGTTTCCCTCATTAGGAAAGAAGGTGGTAAGATTTTCACCAGGAGGACAGATCCCCATGAAGAGGCCATGTCTATCTTGAAAGGACAGAAAACACAGTATGTATCCCAGGTAAGGCAACTAATCAAATGCAGTCACTTTCCAGATCTTTATTCCACAGCAGCTGTCTTTTTTAAATTTTAACAAGGAAATGGATTCCATGGCAAATTCATATTACAGATATAAAAACAGATTAAAATAGGTTGTGTAAATGAGTGAATTACCTCGCTCTTTTTGCTTTGTGATTCATTGATATTTCTTGTCCTTTGTTGAGAGTGAGGGCAGAAATATTTTCCATGAACAAGTGGCTAAGATACCAGGAAGCATATGCCAGAGATTTGAGCTTAGTCAATCTTTCATTGTTGTCGTATCAAGTTCGGGTCCACGTTTTGTCTATAAAATGTGTAAAATATTCTCCTGCTGCAAAACAGAATTTGCACAAAGACTTAAGGGTCAAATGGCTGAGACTCGTTCTAGTGATTGTTGACTAATTGGCTTTTTAGTCTTAAGTCATAAGTTGCTTTTTGTTGTTCTTCAATGGTGTTTGAATTCATACATAGATAAAAGACTGGAAAATGGATAGCAGGGCATTGTTCGTGGCATTGTGCATGGCTTAGAAGTTAGGCTGTTTCAGGAAAGATCTTATTTCTGCTACAATATGAGCCCTGGCATCTCTGCAATGTGCCAAGCCAGCGGATGCTGATTCTACCAGAAAGGAATAGTGTTACCTGGGCATCAGCAGAGGTGAAACTCTCCTGGATTTGGATTGATTATGGAAGGAACATCATGGCTTTCTTGACAGTATGAAGGATGCAGCTTCTGTTTTCAACTTGCTGTCAAGCCCTAATTACCAATCATCTGCTCACCAATGCACAATCTGGATTATGATAGGAATATCCGGCATTATATGTCTTCAAAATAATCTTAATTCCAAACATAACGTGAGAATGACTGATCTTCACATCAAGGCAGCATTTTAACCAGGTTTAGACATCAATGAGTATCAATAACTTTGAAATCAGTGGGATAATGTTTCTCTCCAGGCTGAAATCATAAATTGCACAAAATGAATTCTTGTCAGAGGCTAATTATTCAATCTCAGCACATCACTGTGGGAGGATCTTTGTTCGTTTATTTTTAAAATTCCTCAGATAATGAAGCAGTCACAGTGGCGCAACGGCCTTACAGCAAAAATGCAGCGCCGGAGACCCGGGTACGATCCCGACTACGGGCGCTGTCTGTACGGAGTTTGTACGTTCTCCCCGTGACCTGAGTAGGTTTTCTCCGAGATCTTCGGTTTCCTCCCACATTCCAAAGATGTACAGGTTTTGTAGGTTAATTGGCTTGAAGAGTGTAAAAATTGTCCAGTATAAAATTGTCCAACTTCCAGTATAGTCCCTGGTGGACTCTTCGGAAAGGTACAAGGTACAAGGTATGAAACAATCTGTGTATGCAATTATGAAGCAAGGCAGTTACAGTTTAGTTTATTGTCACGTGTACCGAGGTTCAGTGAA
Organism: Amblyraja radiata; assembly: GCF_010909765.2. Lineage (NCBI taxonomy): Eukaryota > Metazoa > Chordata > Chondrichthyes > Rajiformes > Rajidae > Amblyraja > Amblyraja radiata. The sequence continues at coordinate 32,183,993 of NC_045977.1, read as the reverse complement.
AAGCTTTTGTTGCGTGTGATCCAGTCAGATGAAAGACAATACATGATTACAATCGAGCCATTTACAGTGTATTGATACATGATAAGGGAATAATGTTTATTGCAAGGTAAAGCCAGCAAAGTCTGATCAAGGATAGTCCGGGGGTCACCAATGAGGTAGATAATAGTTCAGGACTGCTCCCTGGTTGTGGTGGGGTGATTCAGTTACCTGATAACAGCTGGGAAGAAACTGTCCCTAAATCTGGAGGTGTGCGACAGGTACAACATTCAGGCATGATAACTGGAAAGTAACGTTTACACCATGCAAATGCGAGCAGCAAAGCACCTCTTCTTGATTCTCACTGGCATTACCATTGAGTTCCCCATCATCAACATTCCAGGGGTCACTATTAAACAAAGATTTATCAGAACCAGCTCATAAGTTTGGATATTGGGAGAACAGGTCCTGAAATGGGTGAATTAACTCCCAAAAGCCTTTCATGTGCAAGGCTTGTCAGAATATTCATGAATTGCCTCAAAAAGAGCAACTGCAATAATACTTAATGATCAAGACACCATCCAGGACAAACCAGCCATCTTGATCTGTACTTAATCTTCAAACCTAAACATTCACTTATTTCACTAGCAGTACATAGTCACTGCAGTGTGTACCATCTACAACATGCATTACAACTGGCCAAGACGTCTTCAACAGCACCTCCCAAACCCATTACCTCTATTACCTAGAAACACAAGGGGAACAACATCAGGGGAACTCCACCAGCTTCAAGTTCCTGTGCACACTGCACAATATCATAAGATTATAAGTGATAGGAGCAGAATTAGGCCATTCGGCCCATCAAGTCTGCTCTGCCGTTCAATCATGGCTGATCTATCTCTCCCTCCTAACCCCATTCTCCTGCCTTCTCCCCATAACCTCTGACACCTGTAATATCCTGGCTTGGAAATATATTGCTCTTCCTTCAGTATCTCTGAGGTTAAATGTTAAAACTCCCTATCCAACAACACTCCAGTTACACAGCCACAAGCAAGAGGGCAGCCTATCACCCGCTTCTCTAGGTCGGTTATAAATGATCAAAGAATAATTGTCTTTTTCGTGATGTTGAAGTCATAATAAACATAATAAACCTATTTTGGCCAGAGCGTACCTACTAATCCCTATCCCTTCTCACAGCTCCCTCTACATTTTACCTGCTTCACTCTCCATTACACTATCCCCCTTTATCCCAATCATCCACCTCCTCAGTAACAAAACAGATTTGAACACGTCCTGGTGCTAGTAGGGTAGTGAGGAAAGCCGTGCCAGTGTGAAAACCTAATCAGAGCAAGTGATGATTCTGATGGAGAAAGGGAATTGAAGCAAATAAAATCCTTTCTTGTTGTTTGTACTTCATCAAAACAGAAACCACAACCTGCACCGTTAAAAAAGAGCTCTAATGAAACCGTCGCCATGGTGAAGCCAGTTGGTGGCTCAGCAATGAAAGCCAGCACCCGCCCAATGCCAGCAGTCTCTTCCAGGCATCCTATATTCTCAGGAGGTTAGTAGTGGACCACAACCCTGTTTACTGGGTAATATACGGCTTTGATAAAATAAACATTGTTCTTAATTTCCTATAATTTATTGTGACACATTTCTGGATTTATTATCCGGTCCAAAACCTTACATTTCTGGCTAGAGCCTGTGGACTTGATCTACGAGGTAACATATAATCAATTGCTAATCCAATCAGTTGCCAATCAGAGTTGTGTCAGGCTTATTTCTTGGAAGATATGAAGTAATATAGTGATTCTACCTGCAGTAAAGTATTTTTCAGATTTAATAAACCACATCAAATTTGTTGTACTAGATTCTCTATTAATAAAAGCCATGCAAAGAAAATATATGTTATATTCTAATGTATTTTATCAAACCTAAATGTCACGTTCAATTATTACATGTACAAGTTGTGGTGTTGGAGATGATGCCGGGTCTGCAATGACTACACCAATACTCGCAGTAGGGTGACATGGTTTATTTATGATGAATGGCAATAATGACGAGAAGGTCTGGGCCCACATGGGGGCGCTGTCACTTGTCATTAGTGTGTCGGTGAGGAGCCTTGGCGATCTTGGGCTTGTCATGGAAGCTCAATCTTGATCTTGAAGAGAAGACAGTGGCAGACTCAGACCTGTCACAGTGGTTCACTGCATACATCATAGGACATACCAGGAGCCTCAGGCTTATCCTGGCAGCTCATTCTTTGCACTCCATATGTGGGTGCAGTCCCTCATTAACGTTAGGCAGGGGAGGAGGCAAAGGCAGTCGCTGGCTTGCCCCGGCCTCTCAGTCTTGGCCTTAAAGGAGACGCTGGCTGTCTCAGGCTTGCCCGGCAGCTTAATCTTGGTCTCAAAGAGGAGACGCTGGAGATCTCAGGTTTTCCCCGGTGGCTTAGTCTTCCTCCAAACCTGCAAGCAGGGAACACAGCCAGTATTGAGCCCTCCAGCCCTCCTCCCCTCTTTCCCTCCTTCCCTCCTCCCCTCTTTCCCTCCTTCCCTCCTTCCCTTGGTTTTTAAGGAGGAGGCTGAGGAGGTTCAGATGTGCCAATGCAATAACAGCTGATTGGATACAGATCTGGCCTCAGCTCAATGTGAAGCTCTGTCCAGGGTGCCGGTGTCTTCCAGCAACCAGGCATTGTTTGTGTTGTTGATGCTGGCTTCTCTTGGCCTGTCTGCCAGTGATGGGAATCAGAACAGCACACAAGGGGGGGTGCTTTCCCAATATAATTGTGGATATTTACCTTAGTATTCCTTGCGTTATATCACACAAATTAATTTCATAGATTGAACTTTGCTTACTTTAAATATAGAGGACTAAGGGGTGATCTGTCTTCAGTGTTTAAGATTTTTGTAGAAATGGATAGAATTAATTTTCCCTTGTTGAGGAAATGCTGTTAAGAACGATGCATGTCTTTAAAATTCAACTTGGGCTTTTCAGGGTGGATGTTAGGGAGCCCATTTTAATGCTTAACCCTTCCTAAATAGGTGACAGTCTGCAATTAATTAGATACTGTATGACTGAGTTTTAGAGATATTGCTGGATAATGATTTTAAAGGTAAAGGAAACATGACGAATAAATATTTTTCAGCCAATATCTCACAAAATAGCAGAACGAGCTTGAATGAATGAATGAATGAATGAATGAATCTCTTTATTGTCATTGCACATGGTACAACGAAATTTAAAAGTCAATCCCACGGTGCGATTCACAAGAGCAATTTTAAATATATAAGAAAAGATAAAAATATATACATATTAAAAAAAAATTACAGATAAATAACAATAGCAGCTGAGGTAGAACCATTCAGTTGAATGTGAGTGTTATTTCTTATTTTGCATTGTTAAGTTCACGTATGGCTATGGGGTAGAAGCTGTCTCTGAGTCTGTTTGTGTGAGTTTTGAAAGACCTGTACCGTCTGCCAGAGGGCAGCAGGTGGAACAGGTTGTGTCCAGGGTGGGAAGGGTCCTTCAGGATGTTGGCTGCCCTGCCAAGGCAGCGAGAGCTGAAGATGTCCTTCAGGGAGGGCAGTGGGCAGCCAGTGATTTTTTGTGCGGTGTTGATGACCCTTTGAAGGGCTCTCCTGTCCGCTGCAGAGCAGCTGGCATACCATGTGGTTATACAGTACGCCAACACACTCTCGATGGAGCAGCAGTAGAAGGACACCAGCAGCTTCTTCTCCAGGTTGTTTTTCCTGAGGATCCTCAGAAAGTAGAGTCGCTGCTGGGCCTTCTTGACTGCTGTGGTGGTGTTTGTAGTCCAGGAGAGATCCTCCGTAATTTGTGTGCCCAGGAATCTGAAGTCTGAGACCCTTTCCACACAGTCCCCATTGATGAATAGGGGTTTGGGGGCTGCACTGTTCTTACGGAAGTCTATGATAATTTCCTTTGTTTTTGTGGTGTTTAGGATGAGGTTGTTGTCTGAACACCACGCTGCCAGTCTTTGGACTTCCTCCCTGTAGGCTGTCTCATCTCCTCCTGAGATACGTCCAACCACAGTCGTGTCGTCCGCAAACTTGACGATGGTGTTGGTGGAGTGGGCGGGGGCACAATCGTGGGTGTAGAGGGCGTAGAGGAGGGGACTCAACACACAGCCCTGTGGGGAGCCGGTGCTGAGTGTGATGGGGGTGGAGAGGTGATGGCCCAGTCTGACGGTCTGGGGGCGGTTAGACAGAAAGTCCTTGATCCAGAGGCAGATGGGTTGGGAGAGTCCTAAATCCATGAGTTTGGTGACCAGTCTGCTGGGGATGATGGTATTGAAGGCGGAGCTAAAGTAAATGAAAAGCATCCTCACATAGCTCCCCTGGTGTTTGAGGTGGGTAAGTGCAGTGTGAAGAGCAGTGGCGATGGCATCCTCAGTGGACCTATTTGCTCTGTAGGCAAACTGGTGTGGATGGAAGGTGGGCGGGAGGCTGGCTTTGATGTGCTGCTGGACCAGCCTCTCGAAACACTTCATGATGACTGGTGTGAGAGCGACCGGTCGGTAGTCGTTAAGGCCGCTGATAACAGGCTTTTTTGGTGGTGGGATGATTGTGGCAGACTTCAGGCACAGTGGGATGATGGATTTGGACAGGGACAGGTTGAAGATTTTCGTGAAGACCTCGGAGAGCTGGTCTGCACATTCCTTCAGAACCCTTCCTGTCACGCCATCCGGGCCGGCAGCCTTCCTCGGGTTCACCTCCCTGAGCACCCGCCTCACTTCATGCTCCTGCACAGTGAGGGTGTAGTTGTTGTTGTTAGGGGCTGGTGGGAGAATGGTGATGAACTCTTCTGGTTCTGCCTCGAAGCGAGCAAAGAAGCAGTTCAGCTCCTCTGCCAGTGAGGCGTCGCCGTTGGCCGTCGTGCTGTTGCTGGGCTTGTAGTTGGTGATCTGCTGGATGCCCTGCCACACCCGCCATGGATCGTTGTTGTTAAAGTGGTCCTCTATCTTCCTCTTGTGGGCCGCTTTGGCATCCCTGATGCCTTTCTTCAGGTTGGCTCTAGCAGCGCTGTACAGGGCTCTGTCGCCAGACCTGAAGGCGGTGTTGCGGTCCTTGAGGAGAGTTTGGACCTCTTTTGTCATCCACGGCTTCTGGTTGGGGTACACCCGGATGAGTTTGTCGATGGTGACGTTGTCAACACAGTTCTGGATGTAAAAGAGTACCGTGGATGTGTACTCCTCCAAGTCCTGATTTCCAAAAATGTCCCAGTTTGTCCTTTCAAAGCAGTCCTGTAGCTGTGAGGAAGCTCCTTCAGGCCAAGTTTTAACAGTCCTGGTGGTGGGTTGAGCTTTTCTCCTGAGGGGGGTGTATGCTGGTACTAAGTGAATGGATAGGTGATCCGACTGGCCTAAGTGTGGTAATGGTGTGGCTCTAAACCCCTTCTTGATGTTTGAGTAGGCCTTGTCTAATGTATTTTCTCCCCTGGTTGCACATTTGATGTGTTGTTCAAACTTGGGGAGAACTGATTTTAAGTCTGCGTGATTGAAATCACCAGCTATGATATGGGCTGCTTTGGGGTAGGTGTTCTCTTGTTTGCTGAGAGTGCAATGGAGGTAGCCTAGGGCTATGCTAGCATTAGCATCCGGTGGGATTTACACAGCTGTAACTATGACCACGGTAAACTCACGTGGAAGGTAGAAAGGCCTGCATCTAACTATCAGGTACTCCAAATCAGCAGAACAGTGTCTGTCTATGATTGTGGTATTTGTGCACCAGTTGTTGTGAACGTAGATGCATAATCCCCCTCCTTTGCTCTTACCGGAGTCTTTGTTTCTATCCCAGCGAAATGCTGTGCGGCCTGCTAGCTCAATGGCTCCGTCCGGTACAAGTGCGTGTAGCCACGTCTCTGTTATTAGCAGAATGCAACTGTCCGCGATGAATTTATTTGCGGCGACCTGTAGTCTTAGTTCGTCCATTTTGTTGGTGATAGATCTGGCGTTGGTGAGAATGATGCTGGGTAGCGGTGGTTTATGTGTTTGTTGCCTTAGCCTAGCGAGTAGTCCGGACCGGCGACCACGCTTTTGCTTCCTGTGCCTCCTCCGTCTCCGGCGTTTGCTGGGGCCGACAACAATCCACGGAGAGCCCGGTGTCCTGGCTATCTCCTCCGGTATGTTGCGTGAATGCAGAAAAACACACTTAACTGCCTGTTTACACTGTAATCCGATAATCAGAAGATCCTGTCGGCTGAAGGTGAGATTCGCACGACAAAACGTAACATTGTCAAACAGACATACAAACAAAAACACACAAAAAAAGCACCGAAAGGGAGAGCTTCGAGCCGCTGCTACTGTGCGCGCCACCATCTTTGTGTTTTGAGAGTCGATGTAGGCTTTTTACATTCCTCCCTTTTCCAATTCACAACAAGCACCTATCCTCCAGTTCAGGTCATGACCAGTCCTTCCAAAAACAGTCTGAAGAAGGGTTTCGGCCCGAAACGTTGCCTATTACCTTCGCTCCATAGATGCTGCTGCACCCGCTGAGTTTCTCCAGCACTTTTGTCTACCTCCAAAAATACACTGTTACTGGGCGCCTTTGACAAAATTCTAGCTAATCAAAAACAAATGAAAAGTAAGAAGCTTAAATAAAAGAATAGAGAGAGGGAAGCAAAGAGGAAAGTGAAAAACTGAATAGGGAAATGTAAAATAGAACATACAGAAAAATCGAAACATATTCCTCTCCTATCCGAAAATGTCCCTTCCATCAACTAATTATTTCTCAGGAAATTATTGATAAAATCAGTCTATTATCAAACTCAAATTAAGCTACAGCGAAACATAATTATTTTGTGAGTGACACCCACTGAGTTTCACCAGCTTTTTTTATCTACCTTCGATTTTTCCAGCATCTGCAGTTCTCTCTTAAAAATAAATAATTATTTTGTGACTCTCTTTCACGCTCTGAATTTTTGCAAAATGTCTTGTCCAGACTGGCAATGCAATGTCTTTCATATGTTCAGAATCCATGGGACTCGATGGGGCGCCGACTTGGTGGTGGGCCGTGGGGAATGAAGAGGGACCTGCCCTGGGGGGAGGGGGGGGGTGGGCAGCGAGAACATGTGCGGTGGCAGGCCTGGGCTTGCCACTGAGAGAAGATAAGACTGTTCGATTAACGTTTTGTAACTCTGTCGGAGCCAGAAAAGTGGTGCCTCTTTGTATACTGCCGAGGTGAGGTCTGCTGTATGATTTTACTGGATTGTATGCAAAAATAAATAATTTCACTGTACCAAGATACATGTGACAATAAAGTATCATCATTGTCATATAATAACCTATTCCAAAATAAGCAGAATAATTTCACCAGAAAAATGCAGAGAGTAGATATGCATGAGTTGTGTGCGTGGAATCAGTCTTGTCTCTTCCAGCCATCTGCTTGTCATTATCAATTCAGAGAGGAATCAGCAATTTGAGTCTGGATAATAGACTGATTTTATCAATAATTTCCTGCGAATTAATTCAGTTGATGGAAGGGACATTTTAGGATAATAGTGGAACCCTCTCCACTCTGGTTGGTAAGGCATTACCACTATAAGTCTGAGTTTTCCAAGTTTAATTGCAGAATACAAGGGACATCTCAACAATACAGGAAAACATAAAATATTCAGTTTAAATGTTAAAAAAAATGAAGAATTTGACATATGAAATACCCACAATATCAGTAAACAAGGACCGAATTTTTACCAGAATCAGAACTCAAAGTTATTTTACATAATTAAGGGGGAAATAATGTTTCTGGGCAGCTTTTATAATTTGCCAAAGTGCATTTCTTAGAGTGGGTGTTCAGTAATCTTTGAGCAGGGACTGGTGGACACTCGATGTTGGTGATAATGTTGGCAGATGGAGACTACAATTGCAGTTTTTCATGAAAATAGGAAATTGTTCTAGTTTAAAACCTGATAAAAGCTGTAACTGCAGCAATAATTACACGATCACCATAACTCAGATGGTGGTGACAAAAGTGCTTTTGGAAGTTTCTTTCTGTCGAAAAATTGAAGTTATTGGGCTGTGGTAAACGCAAGCATTGATGTTAAAATGGTCTTTGCTGGTTGAAATGAGCCTGTTTGGAGGGCTATCAACTGCATAAAGAGTCGAATTCTGTCAAGTTTGTCTCTTTATTTCAATACACCACTAATGTCAAAACTGAGAGTTGAAATGCTCTTACTCTTCTCTGAGACGGCTCTCAGGATCTACGGTGACTTTCCTCCATTCCAGTTTTGTGGGGGCTGAGATCACTGACCAAGCCAGTATGGGAATCACAGGCTTTTCCACAGACAGGGGAGGGGTGCCTCGTGGATTGAGTAAAGAGGTGGTGGTTCTAACTACATAGTGATTACTCATGAACCTTGGGAAGGGGTTGCCATGAGAGCAGATCACAGGCAAAACTTCCACCGTATCTGTCAGTTTTAGTGATTTATAATAAAGCACCACAAGGCATCCCACAGAATCTAAGTACATTAGTATATTTTAGGATAGCAGATCAGTTGAATGTTATAGACTGTCAGACTATTTAAAGAGAGAATGTCTCACGCTTGTACAATATTGCTGTGAACTAATGTTGGTCACCATGCTTCTCCACCTACACTTGAGAAAGTCATGAAATATGGGCGTGAAGTGATGCACTGAAGCGACGTGAAGATGAATTTTTTTAAATTATTTCTGCCATTTTGTACTTTGCAGCCTCAATATCCAGAGAGCTGACAGGAAACGATGAGAGAATCCAGACTCAACTACACAGGCAGCCTTGTGAAGCCTGCTACACCTACAGCAACGTGTCCTGGAATATCTGTGCCCGTAAAGAGGTACGAGCACTCATGAAATGTGATGAGAACGAGAAGTTACTTTAAAGGTCTTCCCAGAGGTATTTTTTGCGTGACCACAAACTGCCCTAACATGTTAGTATTCCCATATGGGGGTATACACATATAAAAAGGGCAGTTTGAGATCAAGGAGGAGGAGGTATTGGGACTCTTACAGAGCATTAAGATGGATAAATCCCTGGGGCCTGATGGAATCTATCCCAGGTTATTGAGAGAAGCAGGAGTGGAGATTGCAAAGACCTTGACAAAGATCCTTAGATCTTCTCTAGCGATAGGCAATAAGTGGAGAGTAGCCAATGTTGTTTCTTTCTTTAAGAAAGGAAGCAGAAATAATCCAGGAAATTATAAACCAGTGAGCCTTATTCCCATGGTTGGCAAGCTATTGGAGAGGATTCTTTGGGTTAGGATTTACTCGCATTTGGAAGGGAATGGACTAATAGGTACAGTCAGCATGGTTTATTCCACAGCAGGTCACGTCTGACGAACTTCATTGAGTTTTCTGAGGAGGTGACAAAGGTAATTGATGAGGGTAGGGCAATGGTTCTAGTCTACAGTAATTTTAGAAAGGCATTTGATAAAGTATTTCATGGTAAAGCGATCCAGAAAATTAAGATGCATGGGATCCCAGAGTACTCCAAGAGGTGGCCCCAGATATCGTGGTTGCATTGGTGACCATTTTCCAAAGTTCTCTCGACTCTGAATCAGTTCCTGTGCACTGGAGGGTAGCCAATGAAACCCGACTTTTTAAGAAAGGAGAGAGAAAACGGGGAATTATAGACCAGTTAGCCTTACATCGGTAGTGGGGAAGATGCTTAAGTCCATTGTTAAAGATATTATAACAGCGCATTTGGAAAGCAGTGACAGGATCAGTCAAAGTCAGCATGGATTTATTAACTGGAAATCATGCTTGACTAATCTTCTGGTATTTTTTGAGGATGTAACAAGTAGAATGGATAAGGAAGAGCCAATGGATCTGACTTTCAAAAAGCCTTTGACAAGGTCCCACACAAGAGATTAGTGTGCAAAATTAGAGCACCTGGTATTGGGGTTAGGGTATTGACATGGATAGAGAACTTGTTGGCAGACAGGAAGCAAAGAGTAGGAATTAATGGGTCCTTTTCAGAAAGGCAGGCAATGACTAGTGGGGTGCCGTAAGGCTAGGTGCTGGGACTCCAGTTATTTACAATATGTATATATTAACGATTTAGATGAGGGAATTAAATGTGACATCTCCAAGTTTGCAGATGACACAAAGCTGGGTGGCAGTGTGAGCTGCGAGGAGGATGCTATGAGGCTGCAGGGTGACTTGGACAGGTTGGGTGTGTAGGCAGATGCATGGCAGATGCAGTATAATATGGATAAATGTGAGGTTTGGTGGCAAGAACATCTGAATGGTGTCAGATTGGGAAAATGGGAGATGCACCGAGACCTGGGTGTGCTTGTACATCAGTCACTGAAAGTTAGTATGCAAGTACAGTAGGCAGTGAAGAAAGCTAATGGCATATTGGCCTTCATTGCAAGAGGATTTGAGTTTAGGAGCAAGGAGGTCCTACTGCAGTTGTAAAGGGTCCAGTTGAGACCACACCTGGAGTATTGTGTGCAATTTTGTACTTCTAATTTGAGGAAGAACATTATTGCTATTGAGGGAGTGCAGAGTAGGTTCACCAGGTAAATTCCCGGGATGGCGGGACTGACATGTGATGAAAGAATGTGCGACTGGGCTTGTATTCACTGGAATTTAGGAGGATGAGAGGGGATCTTATAGAAACATATAAAATTCTTAAAGGATTGGACAGGCTAGATGCAGGAAAAATGTGTCCGATGTCGGGGGAGTCCAGAACCAGGGTTACGGTTTAAGAATAAGGGGTAGACCATTTAGGACAGATGAGGAAAAACCTTTTCACCCATAGAGTTGTGAATCTATGGAATTATCTGCCACAGAAGGCAGTGGAGGCCAATTCACTGGATGTTTTCAAGAGAGAGTTAGATTTAGTTCTTAGGGCTAAAGGAATCAAGGGATGGTGCTGGCTCGAAGGGCTTAGACGCGGTAGAGGCAGGAAACATGTTCCCGATGTTGGGGGAGTCCAGAACCAGGGGCCACAGTTTAAGAATATGGAGTAGGCCATTTAGAACGGAGACGAGGAAACACATTTTCTCACAGAGAGTGGTGAGTCTGTGGAATTCTCTGCCTCAGAGGGTGGTGGAGGCAGATTCTCTGGATGCTTTCAAGAGAGAGCTAGATAGGGCTCTTAAAAATAGCGGAGTCGGCGGATATGGGGAGAAGGCAGGAACGGGGTACTGATTGGGGATGATCAGCCATGATCACATTGAATGGCGGTGCTGGCTCGAAGGGCCGAATGGCCTACTCCTGCACCTACTGTCTATTGTCTATTGATATGGGGAAAAAGCAGGAACGGGGTACTGATTTTAGATGATCAGCCATGATCATATTGAATGGCGGTGCTGGTTCGAAGTGCCGAATGGCCTACTCCTGCACCTATTTTTTCTATGTGTCTATGATCAATAGGCCCCAATACGTCTGAAAACACATAGGTAAGGGTTTTATATACCTGTGATATCAGAACCAACTCATAGCCACTTTTTTTCATGTTCCAGGTGTTTTATCCAAATGATAATTTCCACAGCCCGGTAGTACTGGATCTAATTTTCAGACAGGTGAGAAAATTCATTCATACACAATCTTAAAAAAAATAAATAAGGATATTGATCTTTGATCTATTATTTTTCAGTGTGATTGTCTCTGGTATCTTTGTTCCTGAACCTGCCAAACAGAAGGTGATGCTTTTCATTGGGTAGTGGTGCAGATTTCTTTTGGTGATATTTCATCTCTTCTGGCTCCCAAAGCCTGCACCTCTCCAGTTTCCTCTCTCCTTCCGATGATTTCATATGCTATGCAGCCATGTCCTAGATAGCCAAGGTTAGGAGTGAAGACCGCAAGTTATCCGACCAAGAACAATGACCCCAAACAATGCTGGCTTGAAATTTGTGTTCAGTCATGTCAGTGGTTCAATGGTTGCTTGAATGTCATGTGTACCAGGGATAGTGAAATACATCTTTTGCATGCAGCTCAGCAAAACTATCATTGTACAATCCCCCGGTTAGTATAGAATATACAGAACAGCCCACCGAGCCCGTACGCAAGAGCCACCATCTTGCCGGCATTTTATTTTATTTTCTCACAAAAATTTCTCATTCTATTTATCTCATTTTATGTTTAAATGCCCAACAGAGCACATCTTCCATTAAATATTTGGCATATTTAGTATCACATGTAGGAACTACAGTTTTTACATTAAATTAAAGTGATGTACAATTTATGATTTTTCATTTTGTTTAGTAATCCTCACATTGTATGCAAGAAGTATTTGAGGCCTTTGTTATTAAACAGAATTCTCAAATGCTATTCTTCATTTCTAGCTCTCTTAATCAATGCATTATCTGTGTTTGGTATAAACCAGCATCTGCAGTTCCTTTCTACACGTACTATCTGTGTTATCCCAGTAAGGTATAATATCTGAATGGATATGGCCCTTACTTGATTATTTTGATTTTGTGACGCATATCAGAAATTCAGTATGGGTTAAACTCTGCTGTTTTGAAGTTTTATCCGATTAATACTTTAGCTGCTACCTGCCTATGTAACAATAGAGGATTTGTTTTCTCGAAGTTCCATTGTAATGATGATCACAGAAGACGCTCAAATGTGAATTACATTTGAACTGTTCTGCTGCGTGGAAGAAATATACTGAGCCACAGCGAAAACTAATTTTGGTGCAATTGAATCAATTTGCCATTTTGAAGATAATGTGTTAAAATGAGAAATAATGACTTTATCATGAAGGAACTGATTAAATTAAGCAACGCCTCATTAGAAATTTGATAATCAAATTAACATAAGTGATGGAAATTTTGGATTTGAACAAAATGAGATTGAGAGGCTTTGCCTGCAGAATATTCATGGCCACCTTTTTGTTTATCTTTCATTTTAATCTGAAATCTTATTTAAAAAATTGTAAATTCTAATACATACACATCATTGGATGCTCAATAGTGGATTGGAATCATATTTTTCTCAACAAAGGTTGGTCAACAAAGGTTGGAAAATAAGGGGAAATTTGGGATGTGTGTCTTTGATTTACAAATCTACCTTTCATTGTAATATTTTACGATGAAAGTTATTTTATTCTCCTACCTCTGCATCAATTCAAAGTCAGCTTCCCTGGGTTCAAAGATGGTTGCAGGATCTTGTTTTTACAACATAGATGTTATTATTCAACTGGCCAACAGGTGGTGCAAGTGAGTTTAAAGTCTGCCTGCATTTATTCCAATGTGTACAGAAATCAATGTGAATGTTGCGAGAACAATTGCAGCCATTCCAAATACAGGTTGGACATTAGGCTGGGAAGAAATTGAAGGCTGTGAATTTTATATGTAGCATAGCATTTTTTTGTAAATTTTTTTACTGTTCCTGACTGTTCGCCATTACATCTCACGTAAGTCAAGCATAAAAGGGAAACGCTTCTGTTTATTACACCCATCAATACTCCTGAAAAATGTCTGACAGTGTGATGCTTTGCCTCAAGATAACAGTACCCACGCCAACCTTAAAGCAATATGAATGTACATCCATCGTCCTCCTTCCTCTATAAAACAAAGAGAACCCTGAATGACTAAAGAACATATTTAGATACTAAAGCATAAACACGTGTATCCATTTAAACATGTCATAGCTTTTTTCAGGCTATTGTTCTTCAGTAGCCTGTAGTGTGAAAATTTGCTGTTCTTGGCTGTGATTGCTTTCTGTTATGCTATCCACAGTAAAACATCTTTTTTTTTTAAATGCAATACTCAATGAAGCAATTGCAATGAGAGAGCAACACAGCCCTGGGTTATAGACTAGAGGCTGCCATCATCAGAATAGCTGATCTTGGGTTAAACATGGTCAGAAACAACTTACAGTAAATGACCAGAATGAAAGATAGGTCAAGGAAGAATTTGTACAACCAAAATAATGGTTAAGGCCTTCTACTCAATCTGCAGATATCAGTCGAGATTTAACAAGAACCACAGCTCTCCCAGCAATAGCATGCTGTGGATTTATTCATGAGGCAGTGTTGAAGACCTTGGGGGAAACATATGTTTAATTCTTCAGACTGGAAAACTGATAGTTGTCAATGAATAAAATGATGGTATCCACCACTGGGTATTGAAGACTTCCTCAATTTCTGAACATTGTATTCACAAATTTTCTGTATAATGCCATGGTCTCTTTGGGATGTGTGTTTTTGATTTACAAATCTACCTTTCACTGTAACGAATAGAACACTTTTCTTTGCCCATAGGAAAACACTGTATCAAAATACCCAGCGAGCATTTTGCCCAACCTTTCCAACTTACAAAATTTTGTTTAATAAAATATTGTCCAGGGACACTTTCCTTTCATAAATTAAGGAATGGCTATAGATTGGATAGTCGAAATCCAATATGACTGGGCACAGATATCCAGTTTACAGCCAACACAGTTGGACAAGTTATTTAATGACTCGCTTTGTCATGTCATTGTGGGCACATTAAGTATTCGTATCTACCTCAATGCCAGACCCATCTGTTGTTTGCTGAGTCCTGTATCCTGTACCCTATCCCCTTATGGCACAGGTGGAGGAAGAAGGGTCTCGACCCAAAAACTCACCTATTCCTTCTCTCCAGAGATGTTGTCAGACCCGCTGAGTTACTCCAGCATTTTTTGTCTATCTTTGGTGTAAACCAGCATCTGCAGTTGCTTCCTACACAGGTGGAGGAAGAGTTGCGTAAGCTGGAACAGAACAGGGTGTTGGTTAAGGCCCAGCACAGTGACTGAATAAGCCCACTGCTTGTCAGAAGATGTACTGCATTCATGCAGTGATTATAAGGTCACTTTCACTAAAAATATTAGTTGACACTGCCCAGATCACAGGACCAATGCATTGCAGATAAAGGGAACAGATTTAATCAGTTTCTCTATGTACCTCTTTCATAATATTTCTGCCAACTCGCATTAACCCCCCTTTATACATACTACAATCAATCAATACAGTCAGTTTTATTCGTCACTTGCACATAAAGTGCAAGTGAAATGATTTATTACTCAAGCATTGACAGATTGACTCTTCTAATTTGTGTAGGAAGGAACTGCAGTTGCTGGTTTAAACTGAAGATAGACACAAAAAGCTGGAGTAATTCAGCGGGACAGGCAGCATCTCTGGAGAGAAGGAATGGGTGACGTTTTGGGTCGAGATCCTTCTTCAGACTGGTTAGGGATAAGGGAAACGAGAGATCTAGACAGTGATGTGGAGAGATAAAGAACAATGAATTCATCCCTCGACAAATTCACTGTAGCAGTGCAGACCCTTAATACATTCTCATCAACAGTCTAGTGCATTGGGTTCTTCTTGTCCTTGTAGTGTGAATATATCAAAGTCACAACCAAGGAGTACCAGGAAAACGTTGACCGATTGCTGTAATGATCAACTGCCTGAAGCCTAATAGTGATTCTAACCTTAAAAAAAGCACTTGCATTTCACACTAATATACATATATTCAAATTACAGACTGTAACCTAACTCAGGAATTCATGAGTGTATGGAATAACAGATACCCAGGGTATAAATTACAGGTTAGAATCTTATTAGTCAAAGAGGGGGGAGGGCCAGGATGAGGCGCAGTTTGTAGAGATGTTGTGCAGCTTTTTAATAATCATTTTTTCCTTTTATTTCTATAAAGATTATCTATGATACATTTTCTGAAACCTGTGTGAGACTGAACAAAGAGCAGCAAATGAAGATGAGATCATTGCTCGGTGAGTATTCTAACTCTCTGAGTAGAAGCGGTGGGATTGAAATAGGAGAGGAAAATAAGGAAGGATATCAGGGTAAGGAAGGGATTTTTGAGGTGGGTAAAATGATTTATCAACATGAATTCTAAGGCAAATACAAATGCAGTGAATGCAGTGGAATAAAACAAAATCTGCAGATGTGGAAATGTGAATTAAAATCAGAAAACTGAAAACTCTCAGCAGGTCAGGCAGCAATGATGGAAATTGAGGTAGAATTAACATTTTAAGGTGAAGAACCTTAAGAACTGTTTTAGGTTGCAAAGATAGTGGGGTGGATGAATAGGCTAAAGGGAATATCTCTGATAGGCTGAGGGATGATTAAGCCTTCTGGTTGACGAGAGCAGTTGGAGACATGGAACAGGTAGAAGGTGTGAAATGTAGAAACATCCCAGCAAGTCAGTCCGTGCTGGTGGAGAAAGAAAAACTGGGTCAATATTACAAACAGATGACCTAGAGCAGACAAAATGTGTAGGAAGGAACTGCAGATGCTGGTTTACACGGAAGATAGACACAAAATGCCGGAGTAACTCAACGGGGCAGGCGTGGAGACAACTTTAAGAAATTTAATAAAGCTAGAGGGCATTTTACCTTCTGGCGGAACTTCTAGGTCCTGAAAACTCCAATGAGCCAATCAAATGGCCGGTCAGCGAAGGAGATTGCCTTCGACTGCCTGTAAGTAAATAGCAACCCCACTCCACTGGCAACCTATTTTTGGTCGAGGCCGGTTTTGAATTTGTTGAAATAATCGCAGGAACATAGAAGAAGCCTCGACTACACGGAAACCACTTTCGACCATTAGGGAGAGTGACCAAAACCTCCGGGAACCTCACGGAAACCTTGGGTGGGGCGCAAGGTCACCAGAGGTTTCCGTTCTGGTTTCCTAAGTGGGACAGGGGCTTAAGGCATCAACTCTACCACTGCTCCACTGTGCTGCCCTGTAGAGATACAGTCGGGAAACTGAGGTGCTGGGTTATGTGATATTGAACGATAGTTTACGGTGCTTTATTGAGACCAATAGATAGTGAGTAACATTGAGTGCTGATGGGAATGATACCAAATGAGGTATGAGAGAGATGAATGTAATATAAATGGATGTAAATAGAAATTATAGGTTCTGGCTTCAATGCGTCAATAGGTTTGAACTTTGTTATAACAGCCATAGATGGCTATGTCAGAGTTAAAAGTGACGGGTTATATTGGCTTTATTTAGTTTAGTTTAGAGGTACAACATTGAAAATAACCCCTTCGGCCCACTCGTTCACTCTAGCTCTATGCTATCCCATTATTGCATCCTACACACTAGGGGTAATTTACAGAAGCCAATTAACCAACAAAGGCACACATCTTTGGAATGTGGGAGGAAACCGGAGCACCCATAGGAAACCTATGAATCTACGGGAAGAATGTGCAAACTCCACACAGACAGCACACATAGTCAGAAACAAACCTTGGTCTCTGGCGCTGTGAGATAGAAACTCTATTGCTGTGCCATTGTGCCACCCAAAATGGCTGATGATAATCCAGCTTCCACACATGGTAACGTTCTTTCATAGAAACATAGACATAGAAACATAGAAAATAGGTGCAGGAGGAGGCCATTCAGCCCTCCGAGCCAGCACCGCCATTCATTGTGATCATGGCTGATCGTCCCCTATCAATAACCCGTGCCTGCCTTCTCCCCATTCCCTGGTTTAATCTCTCCTAGTTTTTGTTGTGAAACATCTAAATGTTAAAGAGCCAAGATCATTCTAGCCTGAAGATAGACACAAAGTGCTGGAGCAACTCAGCGGGTCAGGCAGCATCTCTGGAGAAAAAGGATGGGTGACAATTCGGGTTGGAACCCTTCCTCAGACTGTCTTCCTTCTTTCTTCCAACACACCATTCTAGCCTTGATATTTAAAAACTTCCCCTTTGAACATGTCCAAGATGGGCGAATGCAGCTTGTATAACATAATGAGTTATTTCTCTTCTGCAGCTGAAAACAACATTCAAGCCTCGACCTTGGTGAAGGATGAGGTTGTCAAGAGGAAGATTGTGACGACTGCCAGAGAGTCTTGGGATATTTATTTCTGCCGTCTGTTCCCTGCCTCTGTGAGGACAACTTTCCTGGATTTGTATACTTTCTTTTATTTGAGCAGATGTGTTGTGAAATATATTTTCTCAAAATCCTTAGCATTTAGTAAGTACACCTGATTGGCAGCAGACTGCAGTAATCTCCCTGTTGAATGGGCAGCTCTTGGGAACATGGGAGTAGAAGTCAGCCATTCATCCCGGAACCTGTATACTTTTCAGTGGCTTATCTGTACCTCAGAACACAAACTCTTGTCCCTGAATATTATGGTGAAGGTGAACTGCAGATGCTGATTTACACCAAAGATAGATACAAAATGCTGGAGTAACTCAGTGGGTCAAGCAGCATCTCTGGAGAAAAGGAATAGGTGACGTTTCGGGTTGAGATCCTTCTTTTGACTCAATCTGCATCAATGTCACATTTCTGATTGGTGCCCATAGGTAGTTCCTTTGCACAATCTCTATTTAATTCTGTAATAACTATTTCATTCCATAATGTCCCAATCTACCTCCCAACCAAGGCCATGTAGCTCATTTTTGAAGGAATTATGCATGCAGTTTTTCATTGGAGCCTATTGAAAAATTCACTTTGCTGAAGAAGGAGTTTATATATTTTTTTATTCCAATCATGTGTTGGAATCATAGAGTCTAACAGCATGGAAACGGGGCCTTGAGACCAACTTGCTCACACCGACCAACATGTCCCATCTAGACTACTCTCACCTACTTGCATTTGGCCCATATCAATCGAAACCTGTCCAATCCATGTACCTGTCTAAAAGTTTTTTCAACGTTGCGATAGTCCCAGCCTCAACTACCTCATGCGGCAGCTTGTTCCATACACCCACCACTCTTTGTGTGAAAAATGTACCCCTCAGATTCCTATTAAATCTTTCTCCCCTCACCTTACATCTATGTCCCCCGGTTCTCGATTCCCCTACTCTGGGCAAGAGACTGTGCGATTACCCGATCTATTCCTCTCATGATTTTGTCACCTCTATATGATCACCCCTCATTTTCCTCTGCTCCAAGGAATAAAGATCTAGCCTGCTCAACCTCTCCCTATAGCTCAAGCCCTTGAGTCCTGTCAACATCCTTGGATTCAAGATAGACCCAAAAAAGCTGGAGTAATTCAGCGGGTCAGGCAGCATCTCTGGAGAAAAGGGATAGGTGACGTTTTGGGTCAAGACCCTTCTAACATCCTTGTATTCTTGTTAATTAGCTAATTATTTAGAGATCCAAACATAGAAACATAGACATAGAAACATAGAAAATAGGTGCAGGAATAGGCCATTCGGCCCTTCGAGCCTAATGGCTGATCATCCAACTCAGTATCCTGTACCTGCCCTCTCTCCATACCCCCTGGTCTCTTTAGCCACAAGGGCCACATCTAACTCCCTCTTAAATACAGCCAATGAACTGGCCTCAACCACCCTCTGTGGCAGGGAGTTCCACTGATTCACCACTCTCTGTGTGAAAAATGTTTTTCTCATCTCGGTCCTAAAGGATTTCCCCTTTATCCTTAAACTGTGACCCCTTGTCCTGGACTTCCCCAACATCGGGAACAATCTTCCTGCATCTAGCCTGTCCAACCCCTGAAGAATTTTGTAAGTTTCTATTTTGTAACATGTTTCTATTTTTTCATTCTATCTCTTCTGAAGCCAGACTGGCCAGGTGGAAGCAGACTTGGGCTCACTGGGTATTATCAGCTGCCCTGGAACATTATAAGGCAACAGGGAACAGGAGCGAACAAGGGGCAATATATTTTCACTTTGCCGGACAGTTTTAACAATGCTAATTTGTAATGATTGTGTTGCAGGGCAGCGTTGGAACTGGAGTGCAGGTTCTGGGAGTATCCCACAAAGGAATCAATCTGCTGAAACTAGTGCGAAGCCGCAGTACGCCAACAGAGAATCTGAGGGTACTCAGAAGCTACAGGTACAAAGAAGACACTATGGTCCCTCCTTCTGCTGGACCGTGTAGAAATTTAAGGTCATATTTGAATCTGAGATGAATATTGCTAGCATGATCCACAATTTTGCCTCATGCTATCACCCATGTCCACATTTTCCTCCACGTGTTCTTATGAAATCCTCATCCATGCCTTTGTAACTGTCACACTCAACTCTTATAAAGGATCGGACTTAACTCCAATCCTTTATAACTCTGTGGTGATTCAAAACCGTTGCAAGTTTCCTGTCATACCCATGTCCTGTTTATCTTCACCAGATTGCTCACAAGTCTTACCTAGCTTCTAACTAAGCAACATCTATCTATCTAAATAATATTAAACTCTGTGGCTGCTGGCTGGCTGGCTGCTGGCTGGCTGTGTTTCTGCCTGACTTGTGGTTGCCAGCCTTTGATTCGTTGCTACGCCAACGCCAGACCCAGAAACGGCGAAATTTTTTCCATTTTGGTAGAGATTTCACTTTTCATTCCAAGTATCCACTCCTCATTAAATTTCGTCGTGTTTATGTACACATTTTAAATAAAATCCTTCCCCCCCCCACTCACACATTTTGTCGTCTCCTGCTGGCCAGCGACCATAACGGCTGCTGGCGCCCGCCTCTCGTCTCAAAGACGCCATTTAAAAACAGCCGCACTGCTGACTGCGGGAACGGCTTGACTTGGAGGACCACGTCTCCCGTGGGGGCTACGGGTAGGGAACAGCTGCGTTGGGGGAGCAGACTCAATGGGTCTGCACTTGGTCTAGTATAATATTAAAACTCTATGGCTGCTGGCTGGCTGTGTTTCTGCCTGACTTGTGGTTGCTAGCCTGTGGGTGCCAGCCTTTGATTCGTTGCTACGCCAACACCAGACCCACAAACGCCCAGAATTTTTCCATTTCGGTAGAGATTTCACTTTTCATTCCAAGTATCCACTCCTGATTAAATTTCGTCGTGTTTATGTACACATTTTTAATTAAATCCTTCTCCCCACCCCCCCCCCACTCACTCATTTTGTCGCCTCCTGCTGGCCAGCGACCATAACTGCTGCTGGCGCCCGCATCTCGCCTCACAGACGCCATTTAAAAACAGCCGCACTGCTGAGTCCTGAACGGCTTGAGTTCGAGGACCACGTCTCCCGTGGGGGCTACGGGTAGGGAACGGCTGCGTTGGGGGAGCAGACCCAACGGGTCTGCACTTGGTCTAGTAATCCTTTAAAAATGTCCAGCCTTGCATTCAAGGTGTTGTCTCACTTTATCTCTGTATTCCCCCTGGCCCACTGCTGAGGTTCAGTTAATACGTTGGCTGCCTCTCAAATATCTATGCTAACACAACAATGAAAAGCTGTCTCATCACTGCCCTCTCGTGTATGTGTATAAGATTCTATGGCACGATGCCCTATTTGAGGAAGAACAGGGCAGTTAACCCTGTAGACTTCAGTGGGAAATCACTAAGACAGTATGTCTGGTCATCATCCCCTTGGCTGCCATGCTCTAACATTACAGTAGTGACCAAAAGTACTTCAATAGCTGTTAAGCAATTTGAAAAGGACTTGAAAATGCAACTCTTTTTTTTCCTCTTAATATGTCCTTATGTCACTTAATGTCCAGTTCTGCTTAGTAAGCCACTTGTGAAATATTTTGCAACATTACACTATATTAAAGGTGCTAAATAAAATAAAATTAAAAAACTTAATGAATTAGGAAAAGGATCAGGTCACTCAGCACTGAATCTGCTCTGCCATTCAATAAGATCACGGCAACTCCACATTTGCATTCTCCCACCAGTAACTTTAATACCCATTGCTATCATGAATCTTTCTCATGCTGTCTCAAAAATAGGCAAACACTCTATTTTCCTTACAGTTTGAGGAAGAAAGTTACAAAGATTCACGCCCCTTGGAGCGAGAAAATTTCATCTAATCTCAGTTTAAAATTAGCAACCCTTGATTTTTTTAACAGTGATTCCTTCGTTCTAGTTTTTCCCCAGAGCAAGAAACATCTTCAACACATTAAACATAGAACTCATGAGAACAGGTGATGGAAGGGCCTACTTCCATGCTGTATCATTCAACCAATCAATCAATAAAAAATGATTGTTAAATCTACCAAGACCCTTTGGGATTATTTTGGTTATCTGTCCAACTAGATGTGATTTTATCAATGTTACCACTTCCCCCTGTAATAGGTAGTGCCTCGGTTACATGGAGACATGATCTTCCACACCTTCTAAAATTAGATATTATATAAGATATGTATTGAACACATCTGCCTATCCTCTCCCATTTTCCCAACTCAACCTCTGACGGTTCCTTAATTCAGAACTCCTACCTAGATTTTGTTTCCCCTGCTCTCAAATCTCTAAACTGTACTCTTGAACTTGTGACCATAAACCGACCTGGACCTCCAACCTCCCATTCTCCAACTCCAAACTCTGAACTCCACCTCTCCTTTCTCCTCCTGATTCTCCAATCTCCAAGCTGACTCTTTGCTGCCATACAGGATTCTCCTGATCCCTGTCTTTGAATTTGTAGAATGTCTGTACGGAATTCTGTATGTTGCCCTGGGACAAGGGTCTGGTGTCCAAGAAGCCCATCTAAGCAGTATCAAAATGATTGCTTCACAGCTACACAGATATCTTATTTGTCACCATCCCTTCTGAAAACATGTTGGATTTCAACCTCACCAATGAGAAGCTGATTTTATTTTCCTCCAAGGCTCCACAAATTAAGAACATGATTGATTATTTCATCACTGAGCTGAAGAAGGTGGGTGAGGATTTTCTTTAGGCTGCTTCAAGCTGTCGGTGTACGAGGAATGTGACAAATAATTCTTGTTCTTTTACCAAGGTGTGTAACATAACTCCATGTTTTTCTCTAAATCAGCCATTGGTCAATGAGTGATTATTTCTCTTTTGTTAGAAAGATAAAATTTTGCGTTCCTCCCCAAAGATTTGGACACATCATCCAGATTTTTGTTTTGGGGCATACTATGAGAGCTCAGCACTGTCAGAGGGGTTGTGCTGTGACAATACTGCATTGTCAAAGGGGCCGGTGCTGAGTGAGTACAACACTGTTGGAGGGATTATCTTGAGGGAGCATTGAATTGTCTGAGAGTACAACAAGGGAGATGTACAAGGTCCAAGATTTACTTCCCGACCAATGCTGCTAAAACAGATGATCTGGTCATTGATCAGTTTACTGTTTGTGCGATGTTGTTCTTTTTTCAGATTTACAATGTTAATTAAAATTCTTAATTAGTGCAAAATCGGGTGGATTTCCAATCTAGGACAAAATAGTGGTAATCAAAATTCCAGACCAAGAGTCCCAGATAGAACAATAACATTCTTACTTGCTGCAGCACAACAGAATGTGTAAACATAGTACACTGTAAACAATATGATAAACGAGAGAGAAAACAAAATGTTCAGTTTCAGTTTAGTTTATTGTCACGTGTACTGAGGTACAGAGAAAAGCTTTTTGTTGCGTGCTAACCAGTCAGCAGAAAGACAATACATGATTACAATCAATCTATTTACAGTGTATAGATACATGATAAGGGAATAACGTCTGGTTCAAGGTAAAGCCAGCAAAGTCTGGTCAAGGATAGTCCGAGGGACATCAAAGAGGTAGATAGTAATTCAGCACTGCTCTCTGATTGTGGGAAGAAGATTCAGCTGCCTGATAACAGCTGGGAAGAAACTGTTCATGAATCTGGTGGTGTGCATTTTCACATTTCTCACTGAAGCTTCAAGTCACTGACAACAATGTGCTTCCTCCTCATCCTTACCCTTATAGGATGCTTCCCAAGTGAATCATTCTCCATGGTCTCCATTGCTTCTGTTTCTTGCCATTTTCCTCATTAATATTGTCTGTGTTTGCATTCATCTTGCTCATCTCCTGCTCAACATCTATTTTATAAAGTGTCTTGCGATGTGTGTTACATGATCTGTGCTGCAAACTAACTGTAGCTTGGCACGAAGAGCACAAAGCTAATATTACCTGTGTTGTGGCCACTTGCAGGATTCTAATTATGTTGTGGCCGTGAAGAGTCATATCACAAATGACAGCTCCTTCCTTCGGTTCCACAAGGGAGACATCATCTGCCTACAATCCTCGGATGGTGTGGAGGAAGGTCAGTATCTGTGGGAATCTAATTGTTCATAGTCAGGGGTCAACTAAAAATCCAAAGAACTAATTTCTTATAAATTTGAGTACCTGAATTGGTTCTAATTAGCTAGATTGCTAAACAAGTAGCTACTATGTGGCATTGATCCACAAAGAGCTCAGCACTTGTACATGAGTGTCCTTGAACTTGAGTCACTGGAAGTTAACATGCAGGTATGGCAAGCGATTAGGGAGACAAACAATGTACAGGTTCTCTCCAGGCTATGTACGCCCGACATGTACATATAGATTAGCTTTTTGGAGACCAGCTGGATTGGTTTGCTGGGTTACCTGCCATGTGGGAACTCGGTTTGCAGCAATATCATTGTATCGTGCAGAGGAATCTCAATGGTTTAATTAAATCCCCTGGTTCAACTACACATTGCCCTTGGTAAGTCTATGTATTAATGTAAATATAGTGCCAGGCAGCCATATATCTGACTTGCACACTGCTCGTGTTACAAACATTTCTCAGGCACAGAATTCTGTTATATCCCGGGGAGGCCCTGTGTTTGTCTTTACTTGGATTTGATATAAAAATAAAGAGATCTTTTTGCAATTACATTTATCCATACATCTTGCGTATGGGGCTGTTTTATCTACCTGATAGATTCATGGGAAAGAAGATTGTCCTATGAGGAGCGATGAAGCTGACTGAGCTTGTACCTTATGGAGTATAGATGAATGATTGGTGATTTCATTGACATCTCTAATATTTCGAGATGGTTTGCCAGGGCAATTGCAGGAATGATGATTCCTCTGGCTGAGGTGTCCAGAACCAGGAATCACAGACACAAAATAAGGAATGGCCTTTCAGGACTAAGATGAGAATAATTTTTTTCTGGTGCAGGATAGAATTTTTTTCCCCAGTAATGGCACTGGAAGCTCTGTCACTGAGACTATTTAAGACAGACATTTATAATGTTTTGGATATTGAGGGATACAAGTGAACGTTAATTAACACCTTGGTCTCAATGAGCCTGAACTCACACCTTGGGCTCAGTGTGTTTGAACTCACTGGGCTCAGTGAGTGTGAATTAATTCCCTGGATTCAGAGTGTCTGCATACATTCACTGGTGATGGTAAAGGGCCTGTCCCACTGTACGAGGTAATTCAAGAGCTCTCCCGAGTTTAAAAAAAAATCAAACTCGTGATAAGCACGTAGAATGTACGTAGTGGCTACGTCGGAGCTCGGGACGTCTCTTAGCGGCTCGTAATGCTAAGCTCGAAACGCGGTAAGCTCGTGAAGACTCGTGAAGTTTTTTCAACGTTGAAAAATGTCCACGAGAGCCCCGAGTACCTACGAGCAGCTATTACCGTAATTCTCCGAGTCCGAATCAGGGGAAACTCGGGAGAATTCTTGAATTAGCTTGTACAGTGGGACAGGCCCTTAAGTGTTGACTTTTTCCCCGACGTGAGGTGGATGTGCATTCACTTCTTGGAATCGTTGGAGTGTGAATTTATTCCCTCGTGCATGTGTGCATTCGATGTATGTGTGTGCTGCTTCCTCACAGCTCGCTTACTGTTCTCTTGATTATTTATGACTGTCCTTAGACCGTTGCTACGGATGTATAGTCAGAAAGAAAGTGATATACCTGGAGGAATTAAGAAAACACATTCCTGATTTTGGTGGGTGTGAAGCATAACAGTTTTGCGTTGTGATTGCTTGTTTGTGTGCTAGTCATCCCTCCCACTTTCTTTAGGTGAGGATTATTTGTATTTTGATAGTGTGGTGAACTCCCTCCTCCACTGATTCCATTAATGGAGATGTCTGCTCCTCAATTTCAATCCCGCACACAGGGTTTGGCCCAGTGTGGATGATGAAGATCTAGTGTGCAATGTCCTGAGATTTTTTGTCCAGTCAGATGCAGTCCAGATTCCCGCAATTTGAAAGTGAATGTGCCAACTGGACAGAGGTTTGTTCTCCCCTCTGTGACCAGTTTGCTAATTGGAAAGATATTGAGTCAACATCTCTGAGTCAAGGAGATGATGAAAACTGGACAAAAACATCAGAAAACCATGTTTATTGAAACACTATTACTTTATTATTGAGGTACATCATCATTGTGTTAATGCCCACATCCCTATGTTGCTTCTTCATCATTTGTTATTTCTAAGCTACTCCATCATAACATATTACTCCACCATCTTACTGTGTGACTCCATCCTTTTTTTTTTGTTACTTTTCAATATAACATGGTTACTTTTCCATTTCATAGCATTACACAATTTCAATGTGTATTTTTCTCCTTCTTACGTTGTTCATTCTCCAGTTTCAATGTTACTCATTTATTTTGAGTTGAGGCTTCAGTTGGGACAACCTTGATCATATTGAATGCACAGCCAGGTTTGAAGGGCCTGATTTAAGTAAACATGGTTTACATCTTTGTTTTCTTGTGGTTTTTTTGGACTGGCGTGTGCATGGTTGCTGTGTTTAATGCATCCTGATGTTGTTCCATTTTACACCTGGCCCATTATATATTCACAGCCTTCAGACTCAATTCGGATCATTCTTTTGTTGGTGCAGGGATCTTGGCATCACTCCCGAGTTCACCGCTTATAGATAATTTCTAATTACCCTTGAGAAGGTAGCAGTGAACTGCCTTCTTGAAATACTGCAGTACCTTCAGTGAAGGCACGCCCGCTGTGTTATTGAAAAGGAGTTTCAAGAATTAGACCCAGAAACAGTGACGATCGTTTCACACAACATTGAAGAATCGGCTCCATTGATAGTTTTGGAATCACATATAGACCAGACCAGATAAAAATGAAAGCTTCACCCACCCCAAACACCAAAAAGCTGAACATGACCCAAATGGATTTCAACAACAATCTGGAATATGGTGATCATTAGTACTGATGGCAGATTTTTTTTTAAAGATTCAGAATTATTAACTGAATTTAACTTCCACAGCTATGATGGTTGGATTTGAACACTTGTCTCTAGATTGGCACTCAAGCCTTTATGATACTACTCCAGCAATTTCACACTGCAGGGCCACTGACCCTGGCATTGTTCTTTAGAGGTGACATTCACGGCAAAATAACCCCGTTGGATAAAGTGATTCTTCATTGCCTTATTCCCTGAAATGTACAGCATGAATTAGATAAGAATAAAGCTTCCTCAATATTGCCTCATAGTCAATACAGTCATAAAGAGATACACTA
Organism: Amblyraja radiata; assembly: GCF_010909765.2. Taxonomy (NCBI): domain Eukaryota; kingdom Metazoa; phylum Chordata; class Chondrichthyes; order Rajiformes; family Rajidae; genus Amblyraja; species Amblyraja radiata. The sequence goes on along the minus strand of NC_045977.1, from coordinate 32,156,926 downwards.
CAGAATCAGGCCCTTTGGCCCATTGAGGCCACACCAGCCACTCATCTACACTAATGCTACATTAACCCAATTTTTATTATTTGCAGGACATTCTCTCAACTCTCTGCAATCCCCCCACCACCCATCTCCAGATTCTACCATTCACTTACACATTTTTTAGATGTGATAGGATACTAGAGAACCCAGAGGGATCCCATGCAGTCTCAGGGAGAACGTGCAAACTCCACATAAACAGTATTTCAGGTCAGGATTGAACCCCAGTCTCTGGTATCATGATGCACTGGCATTAATTCCAAACATTCTCAAGGCATGGAAGTGGAGATAGAGATCTCTCCTGTGATGGACGTTTCCAAGCCTCTGCATCCCCCAAGTAAAAACAAGAGGATCTGCTGGTCTTTGGAGGAAAACTCTAAAGTCATGGAGGTATGAGCCACTCAGCATGGATACAGGCCCTTTGGCCCAACTTGTCCATGCTGACCAAGATGCCCATCTACGCTAGTCCCATTTGCCTGTGTTTGACCTGTATCTAAACCTGAGAAACATAAGGAATTGCAGATGCTGGAATCTTGAGCAAAACATAAAGTATTGGAGGACTCGGCAGGTCAGTCAGCATCTGAGGAGGGAATGGACAGGTGTCTTTTTTGGTCAGGACCCTTCAGCAGACTTTTCTTGTCCATGTACCTGTCCAAATGTCTTTAAAATGTTGTTATAATACTTGCCTCAATCATTTCCTCTGGCAGTTTGTCCATATGCATGCTAGCCTCTATATGGAAATGTTGCCCTTCAGGTTCCTATTAAATCTTTCCCCTATCTTATTAAACCGACACATTCTAATTTTTGATTTCCCAATCCTGGGGAGGGGGGAGGGAGGAAACTTTGTGCATTCACCCTAACTTTGTCCCTCATAATCTTATACACCTCCGTAAGATTACCTCCACAGACATGCGGTCCACCTGTTGGAGGGTCCCCAAGCTTCCCCAACCATGATGCTCTTAAGCCATAGGTGCGGATCAGTAATTGAATTACTGGTTGAAGGGATGCTCCTCTGAGGTGGATCTGTGAGCAGGTACCATGCAGGTAAAATGACAGCCAGTAAGTGGATGTAAGAGTTTGGACAGGGGGGTTTGTCTTTCCAGTCCCTCTTTCCTCTTTGCTACCTTCCCTCGCACTCCTAATCCTGATGCAGGATTTCGATCTAAAACTTTGATAATTTTTATACATCCACAGATGCTGCTCAACCTGCTGAGTTGCTCAAGCAGATTGTTTGTTACTCCGGATTACAGCATCTGCAATCTCTTATGTCTGCATCTCCTTTACATTCGCGACCTGGGTTGAAGAGTGCTGAACAGAGCAACAGATCTTGAGCAGTAAACTTTCTCCACACTACAAAGACGTACAGGTTGTAGGTTGATTCGGTAAAGTTGTAAATTGTTCCTCGTGTGTAGGATAATGCTAGTTGGTGTATAGGGTGATTGCTGGTCGGCACAGACTTGGTGGGCTGAAGGGGCTGTTTCCACATTGTAACTCTTATCTCTAATAAATGATGGGCACTGCAGAGGCTGGAATGTACCCAAGCCAAAGAGGACAAGATGTTGTGTTGCTTTGTTTCATTTACTATATTTACTTTGAGCTAAACAGTTTAGTTTAGTTTAGAGATACTGTGTGGAAAAAAGCTCTTCGGCCCACAGTCTGTGCCAACCAGCTATCACCCATATACCAGTTCTATCCTACACACTGGGTACAATTTGCTGAAGCCAATTAAACTACAAACCTACCCACCCTTGGAATATGGGAGGAAAAAATCCAGGTGGTCGCAAGAAGAATGTACAAACTCTGTACAGCCAACACCCGTAGTCAGAATCAAACCTGGGTCTCTGGCGCTGTAAGGCAGCAACTATACTACTGTGCCGGCCCAGCAGAACATGAAAATGAGAAGTTAACAAAATGAAGGGCAGGACCTGGCAACCAAAAATCATGGGTTCTATGGGACGGGCTAATTCAATGGAGCATGTTTGTTGTCACATACTGTGCATATTCATCTGGAAGTGGCGATCTGCATCAATCTTTGAGCAGGTTGGGAGTGTGGTCAGTGCCCTTGTTGGCATTAGGTAGCTTGTGGAACTGGAGGACCTCATCATGTTGCTGCAGCTTCTGAGGGAAGGCTGGCCAGACTAACGAGGTTTCCAGCACTTGCATCCCACTCATAGAGCTCAGCACTCATCATCTGAATGAACGTGACTGAGATGAATGAAGAGGCATGCGCCGCCTACAAAAAGCAGTGTTAAAATAATGAACCTTTGCTTGTTTGGACAGGATGGAAGTTTGGAGCTTTCCACGGCAGGTCTGGGTTGGTTCCTCTAGAATATGTGCAGCCCGTGGCTGCTCCAGATTTTATTCACCTGAGCACAGACAAGAAGGAAGAACCAAAGGACAAGAAGGGCAAAGTGGCAGCTTCCTCTTCAGCACTAGTGGCAGCTGCTGTGGGATCAACGGCAGCCGCTGAGGAACTTGACAGGAAAACAGAGGTGCAGAACGGCATTCCTTTATTCTGTACTGTTGTTCTTGGTAATATTACATTGACCATTTCACGGAGAGGAGCAATCTCTTCAGCGACATGCGGTTGGACATGCAAGGGCAAGGCAGCGTGTAAAGTTATCAATCTGCTATAGTGAATGTAGCATAGATGATTAAATGGCTCGTGGTTGCAAACTTTTCTCTCAGCTCCATCCTATTCAGTCACCCCATTTGTGGATCTGAAACATATTTATAAACAGTCATTTATTTTTAGGCTAATTACAGCAAAATTTCCAAGATTTCCAAGATAGAAATTTATAGCAGCAATCAGTTAATGAAGAACAGCCAGGGATTTTCAAACTGAAAACAATCTTGCTTCTGAGTTATCTGTTACAGTATGTTCTACAATATAACTCTTCTGGGTTATCTATTACAGTACAGTCTTACAGTACTTGAATTCACAACATAAGGGAGATGTAGAATCTACCAGGTTTCCTGCTTCAGACTGTGTTCAGTGGCCCTTTTAATAAGTATGGATGTCAGGTTAAGATGAGCAGTGACTGATTTTCACATAAAATACTCAATCCCCTTGAACATAATGAAACGCCCAGAGACATTATCAACAAGATTGGTTATCACTGTGTCATTATTAGCAGGAGTTAATTCTATGGTTCAATGGTACTTTATTGTCCCATGTCACCTAGATACAGTAATATTCTTTATTTTGCATCCAATTCAGCAAAATCATACTATACATAAACACAATCTACAAACACTTTACTACAAAAGTGCAATGATTGTAATGCAAGAATAGTAGACTTCACTGTTCTGCAGAAAATTGTGCAATGGTCGGTAACAGAGAGATTGGGTGGAAACATGGTCAGTTCTGGCACAAGTGGAAAGTCTGATGAAGGGTCTCGACCCGAAACGTCGCCCATTCCTCCTCTCCAGAGATGCTGCCTCACCCGTGGAGTTACTCCAGCATTAAGTGACTACCTGGAAAGATTGGTGCCATTATCAGCTGGAATAGATCATTCAGCAGAATTCCTACTGATCACGATTCTCTGGATTTGAAAAATGGACTGGTGCCTATCATTGTTTTAATATAACTGCAGATTTCATGGAATGCATGACTTTGAATCTTTTCTGCAGGCCTCCCCTCCAGAATTTGTGGACAGTATTCCTGAATATGGCATTCAGGATAGCCAATACACCATGATAGAATTTGCAAAGAAATACTTCCGCAAATCACCTAAGTTTAAAAGGTGAGTGAATAACAAGTATTGATCGGTGAACTTTCAGTAGCACCAACATGTAGCCTTGTGTACCAACCACACAGATTATTCCACAGATCCCAAGTGTGCCTATTTTGCTTTTGAACCTTGTCTCCTTTTCTAGCATAAACCTGGTTAAGATCACTCCCTCAGCATTGTCCCAATGCTTTCTCTGCAATCTCTAAACCTGTTCTCATTTGCTCAGCAAATCTTGCTCAATGTTTCTGGCTATGGGATTTACTTTGTGGAGTTTGCTTGTGCTCTCCCTCTCTCCATCTGTCTCTAACATGTACCACTGTCGTCTGACGTTAACCAGGTTGAAAACACTATTAGATGTGAAAGTAATTTTTAATTACTGTGTCAGATTACCCTCAAAATTTTGGATAAGTGAATTCTTCCAGAGCACCAAGAAATAATCTAGATTACAGATTGTCAGGTGTACACTGTCGGTTGCATAGCACTTTTTTGAGGGTATGTAACAAATGTTTAATGGATAGAAATGTAGCAATGGATTGCAAAATCATTTAGGAACAATTTCTTAAAACCAGCAACAAAGGTTTCTCAGGAAAATTATCATCTCGCTATAAATCAGCAATGAAGAGTGACTTACATTTCTGTAGTCCTTTCCCAACATGCTTTAAAGCAGTGAAAATAATTTTGGATTACAGTAATCTTTGTAATGCAGTAAAATCATTATTAGATGTGAAATATTAACTGAGGCATTGACCATTGACAATATATAAATTATTGGAGTTACCCTAACTGTGAGAGATTGACATTTAGCAATTTTGATTACCAATCTGCGTGATTGACAATGTTTAGAGCTTACATGATCTCACTTCTGAAGTAGCAAATCCTGGTGTTGCCTGTTTCTTTGGATCTTGAAATCAGAAAATAATTCCCTCCCACCTTTGCCGAGCTCAGAATATTTCCAATGAAAGAACACTGATAGCACAATTTAGCTTCCAGCATCCAGCCTCTGCATTAAGGCCACTTTCCGCTAAAAAGTATATAAACTCGATAGTCTAGCAAGTCCTATTTTCCTTGCTATTCTATAACAATATTAATCTAGGTGATGCACAACAGTACAAATTCAAGTCGGTGTTGTGGTATAAGCTTGCATCTCTAGAGGGGAGAAGCCTCTCCATCCAAGAAAGACCTCAAGAAATTGCAGAGAAATGTGGACGCAGTCCAGACCATCACACAAGAAGTAGGGTTTCGACCCGAAACGTTGCCTATTTCCTTCGCTCCAGAGATGCTGCCTCACCCGCTGAGTTTCTCCAGCATTTTTGTCTACCTTCGATTTTCCAGCATCTGCAGTTCCTTCTTAAACACAAATCAACCTCCCTTCCATTGACTCCATTTACACCCCATGCTGCCTCGTCAAGGTCATCAGCATAATCAAGGATGAGGTACAGAAGTGTGAAAAAGCACACCTCCAGATTCAGGGACAGTTTCTTCCCAGCTGTTAACAGGCAACTGAACCATTCTATCAACAATTAGCTACTGTCTTCCTCATTGGAGACCCTCAGATTATCTTTAATTGGACTTTACTGGACTTTATCTTGCACCAAACGATATTTCCCTGATCATGTATCTGTACACTGTGGATGGCTCGATTGTCATCATGTATGGTCCCTCCACTAACTGGTCAGCACGCTGTAGGGGTTTTGCGTTTCCCTTTACTCCACTTCGGGCCCAACTGCCCGAGTTATTCTCTCCCTTGTCGGAGGGTCAAACGGCCACCACTCCACTCGAGCGGTTTCCAAGAGAGAGAATACAACAAAAGGGATTCCCCTAGGTTCTAGACCTCGGAATTATGGTGGGATCTGATTTTAAAAAAAGGTTGAATTGACCAGAGTGTGCTGATGAGAGAAAACAGAAACCAAGATGGACTCAAAGCAAGTCTAAAATTTACAGGCTTTATTAAACAATGAGAAATCGAATCTCACCAACACTACATAATACGTGGCTAAACTTATGCTTTAAACTAAGACTATGGACGGAAAACTATCGGGCACGTCGTAAAACTTACTTTACACAATTTTACCCCCCCTTTCCCTTTATTTTCTCAACCTCTATCCTATTTCGGGAATTTCACCAGGTTACCGAGATACTCACAGCTAGGTCGATGCAGGCCCACGAGCTGTCCAGCAGAGCAGAAAGAGAGCGAGTTCTGGCTTGACTCCTGTTTTTATACCTGAGCTTCCTTTGAAACCCCCAGGTGGTCCTCTGGATAAAAGGGTTCTTTTGATGATTCCCAGTTTCGATCTGGCATGAACAATAGGCTTCCGATGATAAGGGGTTTGCTGATGTCATGATCCCTCAGCCTGATCGTTATCCCATCGCCTGGATGGGTTCCTATTGTCTCAATGGATGGTTCATCCAAGATGGTGATAGTGCTTGCTGCTGGCCTGTTTACCACCGTCTGCTGAGGCTTGGTTCCTTCCTTTGTGTATCCAAGATAATCTCGTTATCTCCGTCTCAGCCTTTCCTCCCCACACCATTCGCATAGTTGTGTGATGCCCAAGTCCACAGGCCAGACAGGTTTGAAACTTGAAACTGATTCTTTCTGTGGATTGGGGTTTTTTCCGTTGCAGCCAGCAAATCTGTCTTTTTAAAATATCCATGTCCTTATCCGAGTTCTTCCATAATTTGGAGGATTTGCCCCAATAACTTACATGCCCCTAAGATACGTCCAGGCTTGCACGGACCGTATCGATTGACAAAGTTAGTGGGCAATCCTCCAGCCTCAAGAGCTGTAAACACTCCTGGTGAGAAGGTGAAATTATGTACGCCGAAAGCTCCCTTAATTGCTAAACTAGGCCCTCGAAGCACATTAACTTACACTATGCACCTTTTACTTTACATCAATCCCACAAACCATACAGTACCCTCACGACCATTCCCTGAAAATGCAGGGGTTACAACATATGTACAAAAACTATTGCACTAGAGTACAGACATTTTACAGTGATGGGGTGTCATTACGGTGACGTCGGGCGGCTCGATTTACCAGCTGTTGTAATTTGGCCATCCTCCTCCGCCTTTTAAATTTGCAATTAATGCATAGCAAATACACCACAATTATCATCTGGCAGATGATCAGAACATGGGACACGATGCGGACCCATGCTAGAACTATGATCCAGGACTCCAGGTCCCACCAACTTGGAGACTTGATCTCTTTGATCTCCCTGGCGATATCCAGAGTCTTTTGTTCCAGGGAGAAGAAGTGTTTGTGCGACAACTTGACCGCCACCAGCAACTCTTTTAATTTTTCATTCACTGGGGGAATATCATACCCAAAATGGGCAACATAGTTAAATAAGTCAGTTACATTTTCTCGTACTGAGAGGTGAACCAAAGAAGGTTCTGGGATGGGTAATATTCGCTGCTGTGCCACATGGACTTCTGCCCTGGGTTTAAAGCAGAAGCTGCTGTGCGGTATCGGGCACCACAGCTGTGATCCGTGCTGACACCGCTGGGCACTTGTGGTGACACAGTACGTCCCACTGCCTATATACGCCACCTGTGGAGGGACATGGTCTGCCGCCATCGCCTCTGTGGTGCAGTTTATAGGCTGTGCCCCAACAGCCCTGAACCCACACTGAGGCCTAGCCTCAGCGCCCATGTGCTGGGGACACAGGATTACCTGTGCTCCCCGGCTCCGACAACCCAAAAGGTCAATGCCTGTCACAGCTTGCTCCCTCACTATGACATAGGGCGGGACCTTCCCGTAGCGAATATGCACCCCCCCACGAACAACTCCCACGTTCTCCACTCGGTACAGAGGAGCTGGTCGTGCCGAGGTTCCCATCACCGGGATTCTTACGACCACTCCCATTATGGTGTGATTGGATTTTCCGCAATCCACCGGTACCGGGTAGGCCTCGGAGGCCACACGAAGCTGACAAGGACTCAAAGTGCTGTTATAAGGGTGTAGCGCTGCTAGGTGCTGGTTGCTTATCCAGGAGGGGACCCGACCTTGCCTCAGGTCTTCCAGGTTGCTCCTCCCCTCCCCCAACAACCACGCACCATACAGCCCACACACCTCATTCTGTGCAGCCTGATCGGACGCATTCCGGTCCTCTTTAATCAAAGCGTTTATCGTTTTTGCATGTGTCTCCAATTGTGCTATGATTTCTTTTAGATGTAGAGTCATTGCCACCTCTTCGTGCAGTCCCGATCCTACCACCGCATTTTCCTCACCCAGAACCTTTCGTAACTGGCCCTTCAACTGATTGATCTGCAAGGCCAGTTCTACGTTGTCCATGCTATTAATAATAGACGTCCCCGTGTTAAATGCTGTAAACCCGTCGTTAACCACCCCTCGTCTTTGCCTACCGGACCCCAAAGTGAAATCCCCTCCCCCGCGGTACATCCCTTCTATGTCTATGTCCCCAAAATCCAGGTTATGGAATTTCTGGAACATGTCTTTTAATTCCGTCTCGCGGGGGCACCATGCGGGTAACCGCACTTCAGTCAAATACGATGGACTCCTCCATGTCCCCGCGACGCGCCACGCACATCCGGAGGCACATCATTGCCATCATCCATACGGCGGGGCTATTCATCTGGAAAACAAAGCAAAACACCTCCTCGCCTCCACAGAGCTATCCGCCTAATATGGCATTTGGGGTTTTGATTTGGTCTGTTATGGTCTACTTTTCCACGGCACATCCTTTCGATCCCGTACTGTCTGTCCCTGTACTCCCCTGTAGCTATACAAAACCCTATATCTAATTACGCTAACTACATCTACTTACACACAAACCAATGCTATATACAACGCCACCCGTCTCCGGGTGGCCAACTCATAACTGGTCCCCGTCACGCTGGGGCCATCCCTCTGTTGGGCCCTCCTCTGCAGGCCAGAACTCCTCCTGTCGAGGGGCCTGACTGCCCCTCACCTCCCTGTGCACTACGGGGTTTCGAGATACCCCTACGTTCCCTGTGGAGACTGGGCTCCCTCCAGCCGCACTCCGTAGTGCCCTGTTTCGGCCACTCTCCTTCCCGGCCCTCCTGTGGCCGGCCCTAGCCCTAGGTTTAATTAGGGATGGGGACCACCTTACTGGGGGTTTAGTGACCCTGTCACTCCTACGCCTGACCGGGGGTTCCCACACCAGAGGTGATACCTCCATCTCCTCTGTTTCTGCTAGTTCTGCCTCTCTTAGGCAGTCTACGGTACCTGCCTGCGGAGGGCTGGAGTCAGCCTCCTTCTCCGCTGCTTCCAGTCCTCGCCCTGGAACACAGCCGGCTACTTCAGGCTGACTACCTGTGGACTCGCCTGGCTCCCCTACGGTTTCCACATCAACCCGGGTCTGTTCTTGATCTTTACCCCCATACGATCCCTCTATCTTCTCCTGCCTGCAAATGGCTGCTGAGGCAGCCTTTAAAATGGGGTCTTGTGCCTGGACCGTGGTCAGGTCCGGGGCCAAAACCATTCCCGCACTCTCCTTTTCTCGAGGCTGCTCCCTGGCTGCAGCTGCCTGTCCTTCCTCATGGGGATCCCATGCTTTCCCACTCCTGGCTCCTTCCCTGGCCAAGCAATCCGCCCTCTGATTTCCCTCGCCTCGTGGACTATAGGGCGCCCTACTAGATAGAGGGGATGTACGGGGGTTGTCCGTGTGGACAATGCTACTGGAAGCACCAATGTCCAGCAGATAACTCCCGACCACATCCTGGACCTCCATCTTGACCCAGGGTCTCCCACATGGGCCACACTCTAACGGGCATAGGAATGTGGGCTGTTTCGCTGGCAGTCATAAAGGTGCCGGGGGCGCGGATACGGGCGCACCCTGGCCTGTTGCCATGGCTAACTGTCCGGACCCTCCCGCCTTGGACTGCAAATAGTTCAATAGATCTTTTATATCTATTGTTACCTCCGGGGCTGGGTCGGCTGTTCCCGGGGTCCTATCCCCCACTGCTCTACTTAGGTTTCTGCACTCCCTCTTGTAGTGCCCGGGCTTCCCACACCCGTAGCACACCGGTCTCATCTCGGAAGAGGTCTGGCTGCCTTCCTGTTTCCACTGCCTCCTTTTGGGGGTTGCCGGTACTATTTCGTGCACCTTGCCCTTAAAGGGCTTCTCCTCACTTCTCTCCCCATTGCGGTATGCAAGGGTGAGCTTCCTGATCACCTCCGCCTCGTTAAGGTTTGGGTCAGCTGGGTCGAACCAGTGCTCGGCCCTTGCCCTAACTCGCGGGAGGCAATTCGCCACCAGAGTCTTCAGCCAGTGAGCTGTTCTCTCATCTAAATTCTGCCTATCTAAAGGCATCCCACACGCTCCCTCATACACTGCCCACAGCCTGTCTGCGAACATGTCCGGGGACTCAGCTACCTGCTGCTTCGTCTCCCCCACCCTGGTGAAAGGACTACCCTGATTCAACCCCATGGCCTCCAGAACCGCTGTCTGTGCCGCTACCCATGTTTCAGGTCTTCCCCCTTCCCTGGAGGTCACCGCCTTGCATAGGTATGAATCTAGGGTCATCAGTAGCAGCTTTACCCGTTCTACCTCATCGCAATCGTTTATGTCGGCTGCCTGCTGCACCTCCATAAAATGCAATGACGGGTCTCCCGCCCTGGTTAACCTGGGAAAGTGAGCCACCATCCCCCTCAGCACATGTGCCCCATGGGGAATGATGATATCACTCTCTATGGGCCCCCTATCTGCCTGCCCTACCGGGGGACCATATTTCCTTTGCCGTACCGGGCACATCTGCCCTACCCGGGGCTGTTGCCCATTTACCCCCGGCTCTCCCACCATGATCGGTAACCCCATCACCTCGTGGTGTGCTACACATGGCGCGGAAGCCGCTAACTGAGGGTGCTCTCCCGTCCCTCCTTGGGCCTGTCCCTCCCCGGACAACCCGAACCCCACCTGCCGACCCGGACCTATCCCCGGCGCCTCAGGAGGCGGTCTATTCCCCTTTGCCCCCGGGGAATCATCTGCTGAGGGAAGCCCTCTGCCCCCGGGGGACCCCCCTGGTCCTACCAGGTGAACCCGTCCCCTAGTCTTGGACAGAATCTCCTCCAGCTGCGCTATCCTTGCCTGGCAAGGCCCGTGATCACTATCCCCTAGCTCGCTACGGGCCACCCTGTATGCTGCTTGGATATCTTGGAACTTTCCCTCCAGCTCCCTGCACTTCTGTGTACTCTGAGCCAGGAGTTCCTGGGCGTTCCGTTCCCTCTCCTTTGCCTCTACCACCTGGCATTGGAGGAATTCCTGGGCATTTCTGTGGGACCCCCTCGCCTGCAAGATACACTGCCTGGCTTTACTGCATTCCTCAGATAGCCCTTCCCCTTCTCTAGCGCTTTCTTCAGTGCTGGCCCTAGCTTCTCTCAGTTGCTCTTCCAGTCTATCTACCTGTCTCTGCATTTTTGCTACCTGCTGTGATAGGCACGCTAGCCAAACTGCCTTTTCCTGCCCTTTATTATACGCTTTGCTTTCTGTCCATTGAGCAGCAGCTGCTGCAGGCTGCTGTGCTGTCAACAATGCTATCACCCATTGTTTGGTGAGATTGATCTTTTTAAACAGATAAGAGGAGATTCTCTCCTCCATCTTGCTACGTTCTCTCACCCCCTCTGGCAAATCACATATCCCAAACCACCGAGGTCCTGCCATGGTCGCCATTCTGTAGGGGTTTTGCGTTTCCCTTTACTCCACTTCGGGCCCAACTGCCCGAGTTATTCTCTCCCTTGTTGGAGGGCCAAACGGCCACCACTCCACTCGAGCGGTTTCCAAGAGAGAGAATACAACAAAAGGGATTCCCCTAGGTTCTAGACCTCGGAATTATGGTGGGATATGATTTTAAAAAAAGTTGAATTGACCAGAGTGTGCTGATGAGAGAAAACAGAAACCAAGATGGACTCAAAGCAAGTCTAAAATTTACAGGCTTTATTAAACAATGAGAAATCGAATCTCACCAACACTACATAATACGTGGCTAAACTTATGCTTTAAACTAAGACTATGGACGGAAAACTATCGGGCACGTCGTAAAACTTACTTTACACAATTTTACCCCCCCTTCCCCTTTATTTTCTCAACCTCTATCCTATTTCGGGAATTTCACCAGGTCACCGGGATACTCACAGCTAGGTCGATGCAGGCCCACGAGCTGTCCAGCAGAGCAGAAAGAAAGCGAGTTCTGGCTTGACTCCTGTTTTTATACCTGAGCTTCCTTTGAAACCCCCAGGTGGTCCTCTGGATAAAAGGGTTCTTTTGATGATTCCCAGTTTCGATCTGGCATGAACAATAGGCTTCCGATGATAAGGGGTTTGCTGATGTCATGATCCCTCAGCCTGATCGTTATCCCATCGCCTGGATGGGCTCCTATTGTCTCGATGGATGGTTCATCCAAGATGGTGATAGTGCTTGCTGCTGGCCTGTTTACCACCGTCTGCTGAGGCTTGGTTCCTTCCTTTGTGTATCCAAGATAATCTCGTTATCTCCGTCTCAGCCTTTCCTCCCCACACCATTCGCATAGTTGTGTGATGCCCAAGTCCACAGGCCAGACAGGTTTGAAACTTGAAACTGATTCTTTCTGTGGATTTGGGGGTTTTCCGTTGCAGCCAGCAAATCTGTCTTTTTAAAATATCCATGTCCTTATCTGAGTTCTTCCATAATTTTGGAGGATTTGCCCCAATAACTTACAACGCTACAGAAGCGTTTCACTACCTCAGTACAGGTGAATATAGACTAAATTAGACTAAACCAGGGGAAAATAAAATATGAAGCAATAGACCCTCATTAATTACTCAGAAACATAATAAATGATTTGGCACTTGAAGAGGAAAATAAAAACTATGCATGTGTAAAATGCCCTAAAATACTGTTCTTTGAATGTTTTGTTTTTGCAGTGAATCCAACAGAGAGAAATCTAAAAAATCAAAAGATCAGAAAGATCTGTCAGAGCTGGTGAAGTACACCAAGGTAAGTGTTGTCTGGATCTGCTGTCTGCTCATTGTGATGCCATAGCTAGCAGCTACTAGTCAATAACAATATATGAAAAGCCCTGGTTATAGGATCTCACTGATGAAGGGTGATGCTGGTTGACAAAGCAGTGAGGCTCTACAGCACAGCACAGCACTCTCAGGCAGCTTACAATTAATGGTCAGAAACTTTCAAATACAATTCTACAAGACTTTTTTTTGCATCGGTTAATGATGGCATTCCAACCCCAGAGCCATAGAATCATAGAGACATAGCATGGAAACAGACCCTTCGGCCCACCAACTCTGCACCAATTATCAAACACACACTAACAAGAATCCTTCATTAAGCCGAGTACTCTGTACCCTATTGTCGATGAACCTGATTTTGGGCAGAAGCTACAAAAGTGTGAATGCACTCACCAGATTGAGGAACAGCTTCTTCCCCTCTATAATCAGACTACTGAATTGTCCTCCAGCTAGGGTGTAGTCCCGATCTTCCAACCTACCTCCTTGCAGACATTGGACTTTTTCTCTGTAACTGTAATGGTACTATGCTTAACACTATATTCTGCACTTCAGTATTTTTCTCTTTGCACTACCTATTGTACTTGTGTATGGCTTCTTGATTGTATTTATGTATATCGTAGTATGATTCGATTTGACTGGATAGCACACAAATATAAACTTTTCACTGTATCTCGGTTCCCGTGACACTAATAAACCAATGGCTATACCAATGATTTGTCCGTGAGTGAATGGGAAACGCCTCTGATTCAGAATTCTCTCCAACATATGGGTCCCTACCAAAATATTCATGGATAGATACTGCCAGAAAGAAGCACTGCAAATGAAATGCATCATTCTATGTAAAGGTGATTCATGCTAAAAGTTGTCAGGTCAAATTTTTAGAAGGATGCAAAACAAGGAAACTGTGGTCATCGTATTTCAAAACAGAAAATATTATTATGTGATTACATGCATAATACTTTTTTACATATAAAAGCATTGTAAGAGACAGAGTGACATCCAGTGCTGTCTTTTGGTAATACAACAATTAAAAGCACAGCATTTCCAGATTCAGAGGGTGTTGCCAAGATGAAGGCAACCACATTGCAGGCTATCGGTGGCCTTAATTTATAACACGATCTAAAAAGAGCCCAAGGACAACTTATTGAAAGAGAAAGCAGCTACAAAGGCCACATGGCACAATTAAATTTCTAGGCATCTATTTTGCACGGATAGAGAATATTATTGGCAGGCTTGGACTCGGGAAGGACTGAGTTTACAAGCGTTTGCATTGAGGTGTAATATTGGCCACTGGCCATGTGCAGTTGGGACGTGGCACTGATCCATGTAAATCTTTCAGATACATACTCACCCACCCTCGTGCCAGTCCACATGTCAATGGGCACCTTCAGGAAACAAAATAACAGAAAAGTAATTTATCTTCAGGCAGTACTTTCAGATTATGATATAAGCACATGTCTAATGTGTTCCTATTTAATAACCTTTCTTCACAGACTCCCATACAAGAGTCCCTGATTGAATTCTCAGATGAAAATATGAACAAGATAGCAGCTGAGATTTTTGTTGGTAAGAATCAACATTCCTCTTTATGAAACAAAGCATCACCTTTGTCATTTCATTGTTGCCACACGGCTTTTTCCTTTCCTCCCAATATTCTCCCAGTTCTGGCTCACGGAGTAAAGTTTGGATATCCTGGACATCACCCACCCAAACCAATTTCACCTCGGCCGTAAAGTAGGTCAATGAGGGTTCTCATCTTGCTCCAGATTCTTTTCCATCACCTTGTGCTGGCTCATCAGACCCTTGTGACAAGTCGGTGGCTGACCGTTCTCCCCATGTTCCACTCCTTCCTCAACTATTGCTTGACACATTCCTTGTCACGTTGGAGGCTTGAGTCAATTCCTCACCTCACATTAGTTCGTCACGCCAAGTTGATCATCACTTGTATCCTAATCCTGATATTTTGCCAAGACCTCTTGATCTAACAATGCGTTGCCCCTACTCATCACTCTGACACCTCTCTCCATCCCTTCACCCTGACTCCTAACCCAAACACTTGATCCCATTCCCTGTCCCATCCTAACATTTCCCAAATCCCTCAGCTTGATCTCTTAACAGGGCCTCTCATCGTATCACCTCAAATGATCCCTTCCCTGACCACTTGTTCTGACCCCCTTCACTCTGCAGGAGACATAGGGTAATGGTAAGAGATGCTTTGATTCCTTCTGCAAGGTTGTGAGCTCCTTGCCCTGGCCTGGGCCCATGAGAGGGTTTGCCTGCTGCCTCAGGCTCGCTGCAGCATTTATAGTTCCATCTCCCTGAATCTCAGGACACGTTGAATCATTAAATAGTGGCATTTGGCTGTGTCAGCTTCTTCTCAATTAAGTAAATGAATCCGCAAGGAATAAACCGTCAAAGGGATGTTTAGGAGGCAATTTAGAGTATCCATAGTTGTTTCACTGTGGAGAGCCCTTAACAACAATCCTGAGCTCACCTGATGCCTCTATTTCCAGCATTTTCAGTGTAAATATTAGGAATGAGAATGCTAACGGTGCTCAGACCCACTGAAAACAGAGATCGACCAGTGTTGTCAATTGGGGATCGATCATTGCATTCAACTCCAATGAGCAAGGACTGTTTGTTTCCACCCTCCCCCCCCTCCTCACCTCCCCCACTTCCCACCATCCTGTGATTATCCTGAATCATGTTTCCTTTCTGCAGCTGTCATGAAATTCATGGGGGATCATCCTTTCAAAGGTCAGACAGAACAAGACGTGATCTATACCATCCTTAAGGTAATGCCTTAAGTGTAGGAGTGCCTACTTGTGCATAGGTTGGTATGGGTGTTTGTGTGATGTGTATGTGAAAGATAATAAGTGGAATAGTGGATTTTATAACACCACGATTTGGTAGTCCTGATTGCAAAGACGAGTATGTCAATTTAACTTCATCTTTCAATGATAATTGTACATATAATAAGGTGACATCCTTAGCCTGCTGAACAGACTAGTCTGAAGAAGGGTCTTGACCCAAAACGTCACCCATTCCTTCTCTCCAGAGATGCTGCCTGTCCCGCTGAATTACTCCAGCATTTTGTGTCTATCTTCTATCATTCAATGATCCTGGTTGATTGCCTCAGCTCGACTCTCCTGCCCGATCCGCACTATCTTTCTATATTAGCCTTAAATATATCTAACTACTCAGTATTCACAGCATCAGGAACAGAGACTTCCAAAGATTTGCAAACCTCTCAGAAATAATTTCCTTCTTATCTTCAGTCGTAATAATAATAATATATTTTTATTGTTATTGCACATAAGCGCAACGAGATTTGGTATGCAGCTTCCAACCGATGTCATAACATAAATAACTAATAAAATTTGGATTTAGATATCACGAGAACATGGATTGTAAAAAGAGCAGCAAAACAGTCAGAACAGTTCAAACAGACTAGAGTGCAGATGTGTCTGTGCGATGTGACCATCCGAGGGAGACAGTCCAGGGGGGATGGGGGGCACTCAGCAGGGCCGGTTCAGAGCCACTATAGCTCTGGGAATGAAGCTGTTCCTGAGTCTGGAGGTTCGGGCGTAAAATGGATTATACTGAGACTACATCCCCTACTAAGGAAGGTATGCATTTCTATTGTCAAGTCCCCTTAGAATCGTTCAGGTTTGCCTACTTAATAGAAGTATGTGTGTACACATGTACATGCCTATGTTCGCAAGTGTGTCAGGTTGGGTTGTGCGTCAGTGTATGTGCAAGAAAGAATAGATTGCCACCAGCCCACATTGTACATGTAATTCTGTATTTAAAAGAAAAAAAGCTAATTGAAGGCCCCTTCCATTGTGCTCACAATGGTGCTCTGCTTATATCTTGTTTTCTCATGTTCTTTGCATCTTACACAGTTTGCACTGATTAATGAGGAGCTATTTAATCCCCATTAGTAACTGTGCTGAACAAACTACTGGACTGGTCAGACTGGTCATATTGATTATGTTCTAGTGTCTATTGGGCACACATCCAAACTATTATAAACTTTTCCATTCTTGAGTCCTGTTGGGATATAATAACTAAAGGCGATCTGAGGGGCAAGTTTTCCCACATAGAGGATGGTGGTTATTTGGAACGAGCTGCCAGAGGAAGTGGTAGCAGCAGACATAATTACAATGTTTAAAAGGCATTTGAACAGGTACTTGGGTAAGAAAGGAGTAGAGTGATAGGGGGCTAATGTGGACATGGGATTAATGTCGGCTCGAAATGTTGCCTATTTCCTTCGCTCCATAGATGCTGCCTCACCCGCTGAGTTTCTCCAGCATTTTTGTCTACCTCAGTGTAGCCAAAGGGTCAATTTCTGTGCTGTATAACTGTGACTAACTTTCTGCCCACATAATAATGCTGCCTAAACCTTCAGCAGCAGGATTATATGGAACCCTCAAAAATCCAGTGTATTTCATCTTTATTTTGGGTATTCCCTTTACTTACATTTCTGTATTTCTAAGCACCAACAAATGAACCACTTTCTCATGAACCTCTTATTAACGGTAGAGAGGAGTATCTAGTTTTTTTTAATACATTTGTTCTTCCATACATCAGGACTTGTGGAAGTACCTGTATTTCTTTCGACATTAAATATACCTCTCCAAATAATTGCAAAATCGTCTCTTCAATGACTGATTAATTTGTTCTAATGTTATAGATGACTGTGGATTATGCATTATGTGCCATTTACGCACCGTGCTCCATGGCTTCAGTACTGTTTGCATAATCCATCAAGTATAATTGCTCCTGTGGTTAGATGACACTATTTTTATAATTCCCCATCTGGAGGAACCTCCCACGGCAGAATTCAGGAATGCTCTGGGAATCAATTTTCAGATTCCCCAGTATTTATCCCTTTTGTGCACAAATATAGGAACATGATCAGCCACCTGATCTGTTCCTGATTGACCACCTAGACCATGCTTCCTTTTTTGACTGGCCCCTGATGTTGTCTCCCTTGTTACGTTGTCACTGGAGGCCTACACTCTGGGCTCTGATGGGAACCATTTGCCTTCGGTAACTCTGACAAGGTTTATTTGTGGAGTGTTTCCACTTCAACAAATTCTGCAGTGTTCCTGAAATAACATAGAACAACCCTGACAAGATTCCTGTAGTTTTGCTGTACAATTTATTTCAAGTTTATTTTTCGATCAGCAGGTGAGGATTGGGGGGGTGGGGGTGGATAATTCCATAGCTGAATGACTCTAGGAGCGAGCGAGCAACTTCAGATCCCTGTTAATTTCCAAATGTATCACAATGTACTTCCGAGCAATGCTTGCAGTGGGACTTCAAAGCCCTTTCTGGTGAAGCCCTGCCTGCACCAGGCACAGCCCATAACCTGTACTAATAGTGTAGTATTGACAACACCAGTATGTGCATGCATGTGCAAGTGGGCGGTTGCTTTTGTGTGTGTATGCCGTGTGTGTGTGTGTATGCCGTGTGTGTGTGTGTGTGTGTGTATGCCGTGTGTGTGTGTGTGTGCATGCCGTGTGTGCTATCAGTGCGCCTGCATGTGTACGCGTGGTATGTGTGAGCAATAGAGATGGTTGAACATTCAGCACTTTATTGACATGCTCCAGGGTCAGATACCAGTTGTTACTTCATGAACAGTTTGACCTTATTTCACTTGACCTTGCTCTGTCTTTTGTAGCTATGTGGCGAACATGAGGTGATGAAAGATGAAACCTATTGCCAGATTATCAAACAGATTACCGACAACACCAGCTCCAAAACGTAAGGAAACAGCAGCAGGAGTTATTAACCTTTACTCTATGGGCCCGAACACAGTCCACATCTAAACATATTTACTCCCATTGATTGTGTGAAGTCATTCGGAAGATAGTGTGCGAGATGGAAAACATTGTGTCACTGACCATTCCTGCATTGTCAATTTGCCATCCGGACAACCTACACCCAAGTCTACCTTACTTTGGAAGCTACAGACTTGGGGAGTGGACTTGCTTCTAATGTTGGAGAATCTATAAAACAGGGTGATACAGTGACAGGGCTTCTAGAGCTCTTTCCTCATTACTCCGGCTAATTGAGGCTCTGTCCAGAACCTGTTTTGTCTTGTTTCTCCATTGTCCCAGTGACCATGTGCGTTTTGTCTGGATGTTCCAGATTCCACCCATGATGCAAAGACACACAGGATATAGGTTAATTTGCCTCTATAAGTTGTCCCAGTTTGTAGGTGAATGGTAGAATTTGGGGATGACAGGGAGTTAGGGGGAATGCAAGAAGAATAAATTTGAATGACGTAAATGGTTGTTGCTTGATGGTCAGCATTGACTCAGTGGGCCAAAGGGCCAGTATCAGTGCTGTCAACTATATGACTTTTAAAATACTGTGTTTCTCCTCAAAGAAGATTGTTAACAATAATAAATTGTGATTCTGAAACTACTGTGTAAGAAGGAACTGCAGATGCTGGTTTACACAGAAGATATGTACAAAATGCTGGAGTAACTCAGTGGGTCAGGCAGCGGGTCAGGCAGCGTCTCTGGCGAAAAGGAATAGGTGACGTTTCAGGACGAGATCCTTCATCAGACTGAGTTACTCCAGTATTTTGTGTTAATCCAGAAAGTACTGCCTGTCTTTCAGATAAGAAATAATTGAGGAGGTATTAGTGACAATTTCAAGGTGTCAGTTATAGTTTAATGAGTAACTCTCCAAATACAGTGATATTATAGGTCCAATTGCAATGCAGACACCTATAATTTAAGAAGACAAAACCGGCGTGCAGAACTGTTGGAGATGATTTACTAAATGTGGATCTGTCTGCTATTATGGCTGATTTTAAAAGTTTCTGCGTAATAAAGAGCAAGGGTGTTTGTTCCAATATCCTGATCAGTTGTTATCCTTGAACTAACATCACTGAAATAGATTATCTGCTCCTTATCACATGATGTTTATAGGGCACTTCTATTTGTGAATTGTTTACTGTGTTACTTACCTTAAAAACATTAACTGTCCTATAAACATCGTGTGATAAAGAGCAGATAAGTGAATATAACTTAGTGAATATAAGTTATATCAGTGAATATAACCACTTGCAGATATACTGAGGTTATGAATATGAAAAGTGCTGTATGAATGCAAGCTATGTCTTCCAATATCCGCAAACAAAATGAGTAAGTGGTAGGATTTGTTTTAGGAGCCGGTCACTTTCAATGCGTAGCTTCAAGTAAAGTATTGAAGTTATTTCCAATATCTGTTGCAGAGATAGCATCCAACGTGGCTGGAGGGTGCTTTATATCCTCACCGCCTATTACAAGTGTTCTGAAGTACTTAAACCATACCTTTTTAAATTAATGGAGACCGTTTGCAGAATGCCTGGTGCCAGTTTTCAAGGTATTTATTTTTATTTCTCTATATTTTGCTTGGATGCATCCCCTCTTCTCCCCTTTTTCATTTTTCAAAACTAAATGCAGTAATATTAACAGACTGATTCTGACCCACTCTGTACAGGAATTGCAAAAGCTTGTCATCAAAATCTGAAGAAAACTTTCCAGTTTGGTGGTAGGATCCAGTTCCCAGATGGCATAGAGCTCAGAGCCATGGTGGTTAGTGAATCGCCTTCTCGTTTCAATAGAATGTATACATTTATTTCTGCCGCTGTTCGTCAAACTTCTCTATAGTTCAAAAACATTCAACAATTATTTTTAAAAATCATTTAAACAATTACAGTATTATTTTTGAAAAACGCTAAAACAAATTCAACTACTTAAAAAGATAATTTCATTACCTTATACTTATTCTTACATATGATATTTTTCATTCAAATACATGGATCTGTCTAATCTGTTGAAAACTCAATGGATGGATTCTCCAGTGTAACTGGAGAATTACAGCAAAATCATTACAGCAAAATACAGCAGACAGGAGTTTCAAACACCTTGACAGTTGTGTCATGGGTGGGCAGGTAAAAGCCTGCATCTCAATGTGAACTGTCAGGATTTCCTAAGTTCTGGCCTAACATGTCAGACCCACGCACCAACTTTCAATCAAACTTTGATTTTTAGATAGAGAGAATCTATTTACAGCTGACTGAATAAAGGAATGTTAGCAAAATTTAGATGTAGATGCAAAATTTACAGTCCAAGAAATTGTATTGTGCAATGTAACATTTTTATGCACTACACAATTTAATATTATCAAAAACCTGATTGATAGTTAGTCATCTGTGCAATACCAGAAATTTGTTGCAGTTCTTGGTCAAGCAGGGTGCAACACAACACTTTTACAAAGTACTTGTACGCATTTGAGTGTTACAAACTATGGGGGTCACTCACATCAAACCAATTATGTATCAAAATGGGGCAGTGTTAGCTGTGTGGAGGATGCTAGGAGGCTGCAAGGTGACTTGGATAGGCTGGGTGAGTGGGCAAATGCATGGCAGATGCAGTATAATGTGGATAAATGTGAGGTTATCCACTTTGGTGGCAAAAACAGGAAAGTAGACTATTATCTGAATGGTGGCTGATTAGGAAAGGGGGAGATGCAACGAGACCTGGGTGTCATGGTACACCAGTCATTAAAAGTAGGCATGCAGGTGCAGCAGGCAGTGAAGAAGGCGAATGGTATGTTAGCATTCATAGCAAAAGGATTTGAGTATAGGAGCAGGGAGGTTCTACTGCAGTTGTACAGGGTCTTGGTGAGATCACACCTGGAGTATTGCGTACAGTTTTGGTCTCCTAATCTGAGGAAGGACATTCTTGCCATAGAGGGAGTACAGAGAAGGTTCACCAGACTGATTCCTGGGATGTCAGGACATTCATATGAAGAAAGACTGGATAGACTCGGTTTGTACTCGCTAGAATTTAGAAGATTGAGGGGGGATCTTATAGAAACTTACAAAATTCTTAAGGGGTTGGACAGGCTAGATGCAGGAAGATTGTTCCCGATGTTGGGGAAGTCCAGAACAAGGGGTCACAGTTTAAGGATAAGGGGGAAATCTTTTAGGACCGAGATGAGAAAAACATTTTTCACACAGAGTGGTGAATCTCTGGAATTCTCTGCCACAGAAGGTAGTTGAGGCCAGTTCATTGGCTATATTTAAGAGGGAGTTAGATGTGGCCCTTGTGGCTAAAGGTATCAGGGGGTATGAAGAGAAGGCAGGTACAGGATACTGAGTTGGATGATCATCCATGATCATATTGAATGGTGGTGCAGGCTCGAAGGGCCGAATGGCCTACTCCTGCACCTATTTTCTATGTTTCTATGTTTCTAAAACAATTTTAATCCTCCAGCCTGAATTTACCTGGCCTGCTTTTAGGGAGTCTATAAACATCCATTGCCTTCCCTGTGGATCCTACTTAATGCTCCTTTCCACCCCAGCACCTTGTTGCCAATGTCCTTGGAACTTGTTAAAGCACCAGTGTAAGTAAATCCTCTCCGAAACATGATAACAAGGCTGACTCCAATCTACCCTCCACCCTGCTCTTCCTAATCCCCAGTTACATTTCTACCACTAAATACTTCTAATAACAAGTGTGACAAGCCCAGTCCCTATCCCTGGCCAGCCACCATTCCCTGTCCAATTGGCACACCAACCAATTCCCCTACCCCAATCTGGAGCATAGTCACCCACTACCTCCCATGGAACTTTTACCATGATTTAATTTGGGTTATCAGATATGTTTTAGTATAATTACTAACCCATGGTCGAAAATGAAGTGTGAAAATATAGATAAAAGTAGATCATGTTTCGGAGAGGATTTACTTACACTGGTGTTTTAACAAGTCCCAAGGACATTTGCAAAGATTTAGATGAATGGATCTCATTTAATTTGAAGAAGATTGACTGTCATGTACGCCAGGATTCAATGCAGAATCCTTGTGGTTTACTCTATTATAAATAAGGACATAATCTTAACCCTGCTGACAGTCTTGCTGATAATGCTCAGGTTGGCGTTTTATAAAGACTGGGACATCCTTTAGGAAGAAGCAGCTGACGGGTAGCATTCAGTTTTATGTGGATAAATTTGAGATAACACAATATTAGCTGAAAAGCAACAAATTGAAATAAACATCCCATGAGAAGATATTGAAAGATAATTAAAGAATAGGGCAATTCCTTGAAAGTGGGGATTGAGATGAAAAATAACTAAATGTGATAGTGATCTTGGAAGCACACTGGTTGCTCACAAATAGAGATTAGACAGTTTGTGGACTCCATTCTTGAAAGGACCTGCAAAAGCATGCAGCATAGTCGTGTCATGATTATGGCAAAGCTAAGAGACTGCATGGCTGAGGAGAGATTTAAGATGCTGGAACTATTTCAATTTACGAGATGCCAGTGGGGAATTAATGGTTTATTAAATTAATAATAGGTTTTGAACAGATGAAAAAGGAAACCAGATTGTGGCTGGGAAATTTCAAACTCATGGGGGGAAGATCATGAGTAAATGTTTTCAACATAAAGTGTTTCAGGAGTGCAGACAGCTTGTCCACAGGGAATGGATCTGATCAAATTAAGTGGCTTTTTTTTAAGGGCTGGTTAAATAAAACATTCTGTCTCTGGATCATCGTAAATAACAATTCCCTTTTCCATAGGCTGGGAGAAGCTCTAAGCGGCAAGTCTTTTTGTTGCCTGGAAATGTGGAGCGACATCTGAAGATAAAAACCTGCTCGGTGAGTCCAAAATATGCACCTTCAAAGATACCTGAAGTATGGTCCATGGATCAGTTTTAAAATAATCACTGGCTCGCAAAGTAGGAAATCGAATCTTACCTCCAGAGGGTGATAGACATTAACCAGACCATCGCATGTACTGACCACCCCCCCCCCCCCCTCCCCATCATCAAAGGGATCAATAGGAGGTGCTGCCTTAAAAAGATATACAGTATCATCAAAGACCCACATCACCCTGGCCACATCTCCTTTTGTTGCTACCATCGAGAAGGAGGTACAGGAAGCTGAAAACTGTAACCACCAGGCTCAAGAACAGCTTCTTCCCAACAACCATCAGGCTCCTGAACGCTATACACCAGCCTGAGCACCCATGATCTTCTATTGACTGTGTCTTTAGTTGCACCGTGGACTTCAAAGTGTTTTTGCACTATTTTGGTTTCCTAATACCCTGTACTGTTATTAATATATATTGTGTTTTTGATTATTATATATTATTTGTGTTTTACTGAATTACACAGTTATTAAGATACAGCAAGTAAGAAATTATTTGTTTCATTGCCGGCACATGTTACACTCATGACTAAATACAGTATTGGAAATGAAGCCACTACTTATCAGTATCCACTATAAACTCCTGTTGCAGTCTCGACCCGAAACATTAACCATCCCTTTGCCTTCACAGTTGCTGCTCGTCCTGCTGAGTTCATCCCGCAATTTATTTTTTGCTCCAGATTCCAACATCTACAGTCGCTTTGTGTATCCATTATAAATTCTATATCTTGAAAACCATTACCAATTCTGTCTATTACAACTAACACAATCTTGGTCTAATTTCTGACTCAAAAGATGAACTTCAGATGATATATCCATGCTATCCCTAACATTAGTTCCTCCCATCTCAGTAGGGTTGTTCACCTACCTGTCTGTTTATTTGCTGCTAGCACCAATATGCATACCTTTGTTACAATTAGACTATTTCAACACTCTTGATGTACTCTTCATTCCCTCTCATCCTCTTGTTGTCCTCACCTTTTTGTCTTCCCCTTTGTCTCCTCCTCACCTGGTCTCACAGACCATGTCCCTCTCATCCTCACTCACTCTCACTTACACCACCGTCTCCTTTTTACCTTCAATTCTTATCTCCTGTCCTTCTCACACACCTTTCACATTTCGGATCCCTCTTTTTTCAATTCACTCATTTCTTCTCTCCCTCCCATCTCTTTCACCTCTCTCATGCCCTTTCATCCTTTCTCTCTCTCTCCTTTCTTTCCCCTCCTTTTTTAAATCTCTCTCTTATCCAAGCTCTCTCCATTTATCTCCCCATTTCCCACCAGTTCCCAGTTTGAAAGACTTGTGAAACTCCTGCTATGATCAAGAATGAATGGTGGTGATAGTTATTGTATTTTTCTCCTGATCTAGGTTGCAGTAGATGTGATTGAAGATTTATGTACTGAAATGGGTCTGCAGAACCCAGAGGCTGCAGAGGAATATTCTGTTTTTGTCATCACCAACAAAGGTATTCACTTTTACTGCCGGTTTTGGCATGTTAATAAGGCATGAGAGTGTGAGGAGATGAGGACGTGGAGAATGGAGCATTTATATGAATAGAGCATTTGTGAGAATGGTGAGAGTGGTTGGACTTTATGATGCAGTTTCATGTGATACTCTCCATGTTCTATTTCAGGGCAAAACGTACAGCCACTTAACAAGAAAGATTATATCCTTGATGTAGCTGCAACAACAGAACAGGCGGATCCAAACTTTACCTTCTGCTTCAGACGAATCCTCTGGATTCAGCCTCTGAAATTTGAGAATGAATTGTGCGTGACTGTGCACTTTAACCAGGTATACAAGATATTGTGGTATTGAACAAGCTGTGCATGCCTGGGTATCGCAAGGAGAGAATACTGCAAACTTTGTAGTGTTGAATAAGTTTATTGCTTAAAGTAAGTAAATGGAATGACTTTAAATAAGTGTAAAAATATGGTGTCAAAACAAACTGGATTTTCTTCTCCTTCAGTGGGTGAGTCATTTCTCAGTCCAGCCCTGGAACAGTAGCAGTACTGTTGATACAGTATCACTTGCTTCTCTCTCCACTTCTCATTACAGTGTTCCTAACCTCAAATGTGTGCTCATTACATACCAAGACTCCCTCACAAGGACAGGCATTGAGAGCGTGAATCCCTAGCCATGACTGGGACGGAGCTGAAAACAGGTTTTTCCTGACCTCACTGCTCAATGGCTTCGATACCTGTGTTCCCAAACTCACCAACTCTTTGGGCCTGAAGTTCCCAGGTTTTATCAGTTGTGGGACCTGGTATTCACAGACTCACAATGGCTCTTGTGCCTTCTGTTCACTAGGGCATTGATTAATGACTGTTTTGCAATATCAGAAGCAATGAAAGTTTTAAATTATACAATAAATGAATAAACTACAGCTCCTCAGAATGAGATTTATTCTGTGTATTATTTACCCGTGACTAGTGCAAATAAAAGTTTGTTTTTTAATCCAGATTGTTGCAGATTACCTGAAGGGGCTCTTCCATGTCCTTAGTCAGGAGATGACCAGTGATAGTAAACTCCAGCAAATGTCAAAACTGGCAGCTCTACAACATCGGGCAAAGGACGGTCTCTATCTTCCCACCACGTGAGTTCATTATAGGAGGTATCTCTTCTCCCTTATTCATCTCTAGCTAAGGTGATGTTTCTTGCCCACACCTAACTGTCCCGGTAAAGATGATGGTGACAGCCTTCTTGAACCATGCAGTCCTTTGGAGAGTTCCAGGGAAGTTCTTCCGGTGATGGAATTTCAGCATCTAAATTCAGTGAGAGCAAAAGAATGACAATTATATCCAAATCTGGGTGATATACAACCTGCAGCTGGTGGTGTTTCTGTCCCAACATTGCCAACAGTTGTTGTGAATAAATCTTAAAACTGACCTGGTTCCTCACTAAAAGTAGATGGCTGAACTGCATATCATGTGTTCTTGCTCATAATGGAACTGATTGCCACCATGTTGATTACAATCTCCAAGAATTGCTATCATCCAGATTACGACCTTAAATGTTATTTTATACCACAGTAACTTATAGTGGAGACGTTATACAAAATAAATTCTAGGTCATCAGCAGAGGTTGTTATATTGCGCAGATATCCCTTTCTGTGATTTCTTATGAGGAACTTCGGCCAGGCTTGCATCCGACCACATATCACCTGCAAACTAGGATGCATCACCCATGGTCAGTCATGACCGAAGGGGGCCTACTACTATGAGGAACTTCTCTTGGTGCTGTTGTTCACTTGATGTATACATTCCTCTGATATGAGCAGCATTTATATACGCAGGAAATGTCTGTCAATACATCTATAACAATGGCAAGCACCACTTATCACATCATGCTGTCCATGTATCTGGACAAAAGTTTTAGGTGTACTGTTATTGTTGTCCCATGCATGGGGTGACATTTTCTGGCATGCTTGACTCCCTTTTTCATGAATTTTGTCATTCTACATCCCAGATCAGACATAAAGCTTTTTGTTCTAACTGCTTCCAATGGGTCTTTTGATCTCTTAGACAATTCACAAATTTGCCAGATCTAAAATTTCTCCAAAGATGAAATACCTTGATATGTGTTTGAGTGCCACATCATGGGGTTCTTCCCAATTTTTGATTGTGTTGTGCTGACTTTATAAATCTCCACTCATAAAGACTGAGTGTTGAAATCTTCTTCCAACCTCTGACCTGTCTCTACAAACAAGATATCTGTGGCGACTTGCAAAGCTGCTAGGTTTCGATTTGTGTAGATTTCCTTTAGAGCTGCTTTCTTCCATTCCCTCCTTAAAACATTCAATATCCTCACAATTACATCAGTCGACCAGCTCAAGAATAGGACTGGCTCTGTCCTCTCCACATGGGATGTGAATTATTCTAATACATTATCCACGGCCCATGCTTCCTTTGGGATGCTTGTGTCTGAGCCGCTGTTTACTTCCTTTTCCCAATAAAATTGAGTTATTTTCAATATTCTGGCCTTCTAGTAGGTCAGGCAGCACCTATGGAAAAAGAAACAATCTATGTTTAAGATGTGCAACTCTTCACCAGATGCTGCCTTACCTGCTCAGTTTTACCAGCCTTTTCTGTTTTGTTTCTAATTTTCTGCATCTACAGTTTTATTTTCACTCAAGTCTCTCTTGTGTTCATGTTTTTACCCTTGACGTTTTCCACCAATTGCAGATTTACACTCTTCCTCGCTTTATTTTTTTTATTTCAGTAGGTGCAATTTTAAGAACATATGTTGGTATTTGGCAAGCCAACATAACTGCCCACTGTACTACCTATCAGTCCTTGTCCATACAGAGCTTATATTCAGGAATTAAACCTTGAGGGCCTGCTTCCTGCTGTTTTTTCTTTCCAGCCATGGGGCTTTCAGTGCACTAGGTAAAAATACTGCTCTTAAAGATGAAAGAATCCCATCCTAGTTACCAGCTACATTGTATTCTTGGCTAGGTGTTGGAGTTCCTATAAGTTCTATTCACTGTAATAACTGCAGCATACAGGAGCTTCAAGCAAGGGTGTTTATTCTAACTTAAACAGGAAAGAACTTGCGCTGTTCATGGTATTTATTTACACAACTACATAGAAATAAACTAGACTGAGGACACCCTCCAAGTAAAATGCTAAAAGGAACAAATTTGGCAGATTTGGTGAATCGATGAAAGGCTTTATGCTACAGAAATAGCAGCCTTTTATTCCACCACAGGGTGTTACCTCTTTACCTGGCATTTCTCAAGTCAGGGAATAGACTGTAGATGAAAAGTTTAGAGGAGCAGACCAAGCTTGCCTAAAAATGGTGTGCTAACCTTATGGGACTCTGCACGCTATAGAATTGAACAACAAATTGTAGACTGAACAAAACAATTCCACAAAAACAGATCAGTTATGCAATCCTCCAACATCCCATTGTCTGTGATGCTGGGGATTTAAATAGTAATTGGGAAAAGTCCCTTTTCAGTGAGTGAGCCCAGTAAGTAAATGCAAAAGACAAAGCTGAAACATTTGCAACCATCTTACGCTGTAATTTGTGGAGTGTTCATGAAGACACAACCATTAGAAAGTGCAGTAATGAAAGAATACTCTTAACTCAATGTGATTTCAAGAACTGACTCTTAGTGTGGACTCAGACAACTAGCTGAAGAGTTTTGTTCCTGTAGACTATCCATGCCTCTAGCCAAGGTTCCAACACTGAAATCTACCAACAATTTTGGAACAATTATAGGCATGCTTTATGTAGACAAAGCAGGAACAATTGAGTTCAGTTAATTACCACCAATGAACCAACTTTCAATCATAGAGTGATTGATACATCATCAACAGTGCTGTCATACAAGAATGACATGGAGAGCCCTGGTAAAACTGATGTCAATGACCACCAAAGGGAAAGCGCAAATGGTTGGAATGATCTTGCACGTAAGAGGATAAATTATGTAGGTTGGAGGTCAATTATTCCATCCCCCAGGTTGATTGCAGGAGTTCTCAAGGCAGTATCTTAGGATCAGTATCTTCAAGTCAAGTTAGGCTTACAATCATACGCACAAGTACAGTGAGGTTCAGGTAGAATGAAAAATCTTCATTTATTACAATTGTTTCATCGTAGAACTTACTTCCCATCAAAAAGTCACGTATTGGGAACGTTCACTGATGATTGCACAATGCTCAATTGCCATTCACAGTTCCTTAGCAAATGGAGCACCCACTGTCAATGTGGAGCAAAACCAAAATAATATTTGTGCGTAAATTGTGTGGCGAGAAGAACAGATCCGGGGCTGTATTCGGTGCAGTGAGTGACGTACCTCATGATATCCTAGAGTCCTTCCACTGTCTAGATGGCACAAGTTGGAAGTGTAATGGAATACTCTCAACTTGCCAGGATGAGTGAAAATTCAACAACATGCAAGCAGTTCAATACTATCCAGGATATAGTAGCTTGTTTTATTATCATACCATCCGCCACACTAAACATTCATTCCTCTCACCATGGATGTACAGTGGCTGCAATGTGTACCATCTACATACTTGTTTTTACATACTTGGCTAATAAATTAATTACAATTACAATCTACAAAATACACTGACTGCAGTTACTCAACCAGGCCACTCTTACAGCACCTCCCAAACCGTAACCTCTACCATAAGAAAGATAAGGACAGCAGGTGTATAGGAACACCCTCACAAGTAGATTCCCGTCAAATGGCACACCAGCCTGACTTGCAAAAATATCACTGGTCCTTCAAAGTTGCTGTATCTAAATCTAAAACTTCCTATCCAACAACATTGAGAAAGAACGTTCACCAGATGAACTGTAGTGATGCAAGAAGTTGGTTTACCAACACCTTCTCATGGACGATTAAGGGACAATAAATCCTGGTCTTGCTAGCCATGACCTGATCCCCCAATGAATCAGTCTTTAAAATGTAAGTGTGATCTACATGCTGCTCTATTCTAACTAGCTACAACTGTTTTACCAACACCTCCCAAATCACTGACCTCTATCACCTCTATCATTGACTTAATTCACGCAGTCATGAGGCAGAGGTTTCGAAGGAATAGGACGTTTGCCAATCAGACACCATCAGAGGCGGATGTGAAGAATGAAACATTGGAACCAAATTTTATTTTTTTTAATTCATAGAGACATATTCGACACCATCGTCCACCAGATAGATTCTTCCCAATCCTGCAGCCATATAAACTGATATGAGAGTCTATATTGATCGAACACAGTTAACAATTACAGAGTCCAAACGAGTCACAGCTAATCAACACCATGGGAAATCTATGCATTGATTTTGGATTTAGTTGGGAAATGAGCCCCGTACACTCAGAGGTTCTGGCAGATTAAACTTGCTCTTGTCTAACCTGAATCCTCTTGAGCGGGTGAGGCCGTTTCAGAGGTTGCAGTGTACCATAGGAGAAACAGGAGAATCAGGGAATTGGGTGGCTATAGTAAAGGTCAGGATTGCCTGATCAACAAATCCCTTGATTGCTCAGTTTAGTGTTGATGACATTTCCATTTTTTTCTATAAAGTTATCATTTCCTTCTGTGTGAAATTCTAACATAATTTCCTTCTATCTTTACAAGTCGTGAGGTTCAAGATTACGTCCCTGTGAAGGTTTACCAACATCAGCGCCCACAATCTTGGCTGAGTATGGTAACTCAGAATACCCAGCATGTCCAGGCCCTTAGCCCACATCAGGCCAGAGCCCAGTTCCTTGGTAAGTATCTAATTTTACTCAGTGGATTATGTCTTGCTGTTGGGTTATCCCAAGGAAGTCTTAGCAAGACAGGTCTTGGTATCCTCAGATGTTCTGCATTATTTCCCTGCCAATTACAACATTGACGTTAGCCACAACTTGAAGGGGGAGATTCAGAATGGAGAACATGGTAAAACATCAACCTAATTGATTTTAAGGTTCCATGCCATTATCAACATTTAGAGGATTGTAACTGGCCCAAGTGTTCATCAACAAAGGAGAATGGGAAAAATCCAGTCATCTCAATTCTGCATTGTACCTCGGTGATAATACCATGCACAGTATCATGTGACAATCAGGTACCATTGAACCATTGCACACAAAGTCAGTTAATGAAAGTATGTTGTGATTGAATTCCATGATGTAGTCTAGACTTTCATAAACCCAACAATGTGAATATGGTGCTAGGAGATTCCTATTACAAATAGAACCATAAAATAAATGCAAATAGAGCACAGTCTTTCTTGCATCCACCCATCAAGCACCTTCTGTCCCAACTAAGGGTGAGCCTGTGGTTCTCACATTGATTTTATCAGCCATCTCAAAACTGACGGAACTTGGGTAGAAGAAAATCATCCACAATCCCCAGTGACTGCACATGTGAGAAAGAAAGAAACAGAAGCAATTTTATTGGCTTTAACAGTCGGAGGAAACATGAAACAATTCAATTTGTTTAGAACGTGTAGGAAGGAACTGAAAATGCTGGTTTAAACCTAAGATAGACACACAATGCTGGAGTAACTGGATCAGGCACCATCTCTGGAGCGAAGGAATGGGTGACGTTTCGGGTTGAGACTTCGGGTCTTCGAGTCCAAAGATTAAGTCCAAAGGTTTATAGGTTAATCGGCTGGTATAAGTGTAAATTGTTCCTAGTGTGTGCGGGATAGTGTTAATGCACCAGGATCACTAGTCAGTGTGGACTCGGTATGCAGAAGGACCTTTTTCCACTCTGTATCTTTAAAACCAAAACTAAATCTCAAAAAGGGAAGCGGCCGTTCCAGGGTTCCCATGCCGCCGAGAGGATTCTCCCGACGCCGGAGCACCATC
This sequence comes from Amblyraja radiata, assembly GCF_010909765.2. Classification (NCBI taxonomy): domain Eukaryota; kingdom Metazoa; phylum Chordata; class Chondrichthyes; order Rajiformes; family Rajidae; genus Amblyraja; species Amblyraja radiata. The sequence continues at coordinate 32,125,145 of NC_045977.1, read as the reverse complement.
ATCCGGCGAGAACGGCCTGGAACATCGGGCCTCCTTAAAGGCAACTGTGGAGGCCTTAATAGGCCCGACTATGGGTGGACATGGGACGGGGACTGGACACTGTGCCTTCCCTCATAATGGGAACCATTGTGGGGGGATGTTTTTATGTTTAAATTTCTTTATTATTGTTATGTTTGTATTCTTTCTTTATGTGCTGCATGGCAAGAAGCATTTCACTACACCTAGGTGTATGTGATCAATAAAATTATTTATTTATTTATTATTTATTATTATTATCATTAAAAGGGTCTCGACCCGAAACATCACCCATTCCTTCTCTCCAGATGATGCCTGTCCTGCTGAGTTACTCCAGTATCTTGTGTCTACAATTTGTTTAGCGTCTGGATCATAATCTTTTATAGGGTAAGATTCAGTGAACTTTGAATTGCAAGCTTGATTTGTTTCAATGAATGGTTTCTCTCTACTCACACAGGTCTTGTGAGTGCATTCCCTATGTTTGGATCATCGTTCTTCTACATTCAGAGCAGCAGCAACAATGCAATAGTTGCACCCTGCATTCTAGCTGTCAATCAAAACGGACTCAATTTTTTGGACAAGGAGACTCATGTGAGTAGCTAACAATAGTTGTAGCTGAAGATAATTTCAGTCAGTTAGAAACCATTGAGCAAAAGGACATCAACATGTCAAGCTTTCTCCTACTTAATCTGACATACAGTCTTTCATGCACATGCTCACCTTTTGAATCGTCCATGCAGATAACATCTGTAAAGATTGTGCTAGAAAATCAGAACAAAAAAATAGCTAAATGTTTCCGTCAGTGTTTTCATTATAAGATATAGATGTTTCTGACAAACCCAGCATTTATTTCCCATCCCGAAAATACCCCTGCAAAGGTGGTGGTGGCTCGCTGCCTTGAATTTTTACAGACTATAGCAAAGGTATGTTTGCAACGATATTGGATGCTGAGTTCAAGCACTTATTATTATGTGACAAAACTAATGCCGGAGATTGGGCAGCACAGTGGTAGAGTTCCTGCCTTACTGCTCCAGAGATCTGAACACAACTACAGGTGCTGGCTGTACAGAGTTTGTAGGTTAATTGGCGACTGTAATTTACCCCTAGTGTGTAGAATGCAAAACTGGGATAACAGAGAATTAGTGTATGGGTGATCATTGTTCGGCACAGACATGGTGGGCCGAAGGGCCTGCTTGCATGCTATATCTCTAAAACTATTTCCAAATCAGAATAATATTGGCTATGCAGTTGGTGACATTCCCTTGGATTTGCTGCCCTTGAACTTCTAAGTGGTATGGGTTGTAGATTTGGGAGGTGCAGTCAAAGAAGCTTTTGTGAATTTCATTGGTTCAGTCTTTGATGAAACACACTTCAGCAATGTCGTTAGTAAAATTACTTCCCAGATTCCATGCTTGAACATTTGTTCAGGTCAAGCTGCTTGCAGGCCTGAGCTGCTTAATTTATCCTTTTGTTTCTATTTTCTCCATCCTTCAATCAAGTGTTTAATTTGGCACAGCTCTCTTTTGCCAGTACCGCCAGGTTTAAAGACTATTTCCTAAACTGGAATTCAACTTACTACTGCTTTCAAGAATAAAAATGGGGCACACATTTTCATGTCCATTGGATTTCCCAATAGAAAGCTTGGAAGTGTCTGATAACACCATCAAGCTCACTTATGTCAAATGATCTTCAGTTATGCTTCACATACGGGCAGCCAAATACCTATAATTTTATTCCATGAAAACTATCCTAAATGCATAGACACATAGAAAATTGGTGCAGGACTAGGTCATTTGGCCCTTCAAGCCAGTACTGCCATTCAATATGATCATGGCTGATCATCCACAATCACAACCCCGTTCCTGCCTTCTCCCCATATCCCTTAATTCCGCTAGCCCTAAGAGCTCTATCTAAAGGGCCTGTCCCACTTACGTGTCCTTGGCACGCAAATTACGCGACCTCGTGGTCGCGTTGAGGCGTACGGGCATTGTATGGTCGCGTGGGGCCGGTCCCACTTAGAAGCGCGGAGGGGTATGTAGTTGTGCGCAACATCGCGCGGGGCTCCGAAATTTTTGCAGTGAATGAAATCTTCGCGCGCCAACGGCCTGTCGCATAACTGATGTAAGTGGGACAGGCCCAAGACCCTGGCGCGACGCAACGTCTCACCTCCAACAGCAGCAGAAGCAGGCAAACGATCGCCGATCTCAGCCTGGGGCTCACGGCCGTTGCGGTCCGGATCCGCCCCCACTTCTACTCCCAGAGCGGGGCCAAGAAAATTGAAGATAGACACAAAATGCTGGAGTAACTCAGCGGGACCGGCAGCATCTTTGGAGAGAAGCAATGGGTGACGTTTCGGGTCAAGACCCTTTTTTTCAGACTGAAGAAGAGACTCGACACAAAACGTCACCCATTCCTTCTCTCCAGAGATGCCGCCAGTCCCGCTGAGTTACTCCAGATTTGTGTCCATCTTCAAATGACGTCACGCGCTCCAGACGGCTGTGCGTACGCATGTAATCGCGCCCGACCTTCGCAGGACCATCACGGCTCATCACGTAATTTGCGTGCCAAGGACACGTAAGTGGGACAGGCCCTTAACTCTCTTTTAAATGCATCCAGTGAATCGGACTCCACTGCCTTCTGAGGCAGATAATCCGCAAATTCACAACTCTCTGGGTGATGGTCATTAAGGCTGATTGCAAATGTTCTTTACTCACACTGCTAGTGGTTTCCTGAATAGAGGCTAGCTAGAAGATTAGTCACAGAGTGCCCATGAATCTTTTTGTGTGCAGGATATAAAAATGTAGCAGTATGAGTTTCCACAATGCTGCCCTTCACACATCTGCATTGCATCATAACAGTGTGTTGAAATGCTAAAAGATAAAAGGCTCAAAGTACTGGAGTAACTCAGTGGGACAGGCAGCATTCCTGGAGAATGTGGATAGGTAACCCTTCTGCTCTCTTCTTACCCAGATCAGCGCAGTTCCAACATATAAGCAGTTCCATGCCATCCAGGATGAAAGTTTCCACTCAATTGGCATTTCACTTCACCTCTTTAAACATTCACTTCCTCTACCACCAGGGAATTATGGCTGTAATATATAAATGGAACAATTCACCAAGTCTTCTTTGGCAGTTCCCAGAAGTTTGTGACTACTTACAACAACAACAGCAAATATATAAAAATCCCGCCACTTCCAAGTTTTGTTTGAAAGAAGATACAATTTTGATATGGAAATCAATTTTCATTCTCCCTTTGTCACTATTCAAAATCTCTGAACATTACCTAATGCTTGTGTAATTTCAGAAAATGATTTTGACTTCTCCATTTAAACTTCTGTATAGACTTAGCCATAGAGATGGCAGCATCGAATGATGGAAGCTCTGATCGCATTCTCAAGGCATTTAGGGATGTACAATGAATGCTTCATTGTTAAAGATGCCCACAGCCCAGGAATGAATTAAAATGTTGAGTGAACCTTTCGCACGTCGTCCTTAGGTTGGAAGAGCAAAACTGCACTCTGGTCATGGCCTCATCAAATCTTATATATACCACTATTTTTTTTCTTTCCATTATCTTTTATTATGAAGGATAACATTGTACCATAACTAATTGATTGAAATAAAATAAGAAATGCTCAGCAGAATGGGCATAAGTATTCGTGTAACTGTTAACATTTTAAAATAATGACTTTTCTTAAGAACTGGGATAAAATGGAGATTGTAAGTTTTAAGATGTAAAGAAAATGGGGTGGGTCAGGAGGAGAAAAAAAGTTAAATCAAAAGTTAATTTAAAAGACAAAGGAAAAATGAGGAAACAAGGAATTACTGGCAGGGGCAGCTATGGTGCTGATTTAGGAGAAATCTAGAGAGTAATGGTCCCTGGGGTTGGTGGAAGGGGAAGGATTGAGAAAATGCACAGTGGCGTCGGTGGAGCTGCTGTCTCACAGCATCGGTGTTCCAGGTTTGAATTCAGGTACTTCGGTTTCCATCCATATGCCATAAACTTGCAGGTTTATAGGTCAATTGACCTCTGTGCATTGCTCCTAATCTGTAGGGAGTGGATTTGAAAGTGGGATAATAGAACTAGTGTGAACCAGTGATCAATGGAATTGTAAGAGATATATTCAGAAAGTTTATGACAAATTATATTATGACACTTTCTGCAGGAGCTGATGGTCAGTTTCACATTGAAGGAGGTACAGTCCACACTAACCGAACGATTGGATCCCACGAACAGCTATCCATATGTTGAGATTAAACTTGGAGACTTGATGTCGCAAAGAATAATGCAACTTCAACTTGACCAGGTATGGAAGGTTGTTTGAAAACATTCAATGTCTATAAATAATTAGATGCCGCAAGATTTAGAAGCAAATCTGTATCTTCCATTATGCCTATAGGCAAAGTCATACAGTGTGTCCTGACAAGAGTCAGAAAGGATACTATCCCCTGTCCCCGTGGGCCATACAGTCTTTTAAAGACTGGAGTCCCCAAATTGGACAAACCTTAAGAGGGGGAAATCCGGTTGAAAAGTTATGAAACAAATTTCCCATTGGGCATCATTGGACACCCATAACTGGTACAATGTTAGACACATAATGCTGGAGTAACTCAGCACGTCAGGTAGCATCTCTGGAGAACATGGATAGGTGATGTTTTGCGTTGGGACTCTTCTTCAGACTGAATTAAGGGGGGGGGGGGGGGGGGGAGGGGATTGGAAGCAGGAAAAAAACAGGACAAATTTGGGCCAGAACCAGATACCCTCAGACAAGGAGGTTCCCTGATACACCGAATGTTGGCTAGAGACAGTGAGAGCCGGACAGATACGTCGTGGAAAAACTGTGGGACTGGTTAAGTGGACTTTTAGTGGAAAAAGGAGGGGGTGGAGAGGGATGGGGGGGGTAGGGGGGGGGGGGGGGTGAGAGATGTTTAAAGGATACCTAAAATTGGAGAATTCAACATTCATACCTCTGGGTTATAAACTACATGTGAAATATGAGGTTCTGGTCCTCCAATTTGCATGTGGCCTCACTCTCGCAATGAAGGAGATCCAGGACAGAAAGGTGTGTATGGAAATGGGAAGGGAAGTTAAAGTGGTTAGCAAACAGGAGATCCAATAGGCCTTGGCGGACTGTGAACAAGTGTTCAGCGAAACAGTCATCGAGTTTGTGTTTTTTCTCGCCTGTGCCGATGCCCACATCGGGTACACCCCATCTACTGCATCTGGTGTTCCTGATGTGTTGGAAGATGTGTTGGATGCAAAGTCTGGTGGGGTGAGAGATAAGGACCAGGGGAACTCTGTCTTTGTTGCGTCTGGGGAGAGAGGGAGCAAGAGCAGAACTCCAGGACACAGAAGAGATACAGATGAGGGATCTATCCATGACAGCGGGGGAGGGGGAAGTCACTTTCACTACAAAACCAGGACACCTCAGATGTCCTCATATGGAAAGCCTCCTCTTGGGAGCAAATGCGACAGAGACGAGGAATTGAGGCGTAGTTATTACATTTTATTATAATGGGACAGTTTTTTTTCTTCTCTAAGTTAAACAATTCTTTCAATGGCAATGCACCATTTACTTGCAGTTCTGACAAGGAATGTCCAGGCTGTTGTCATGTTGCGATCAGGAACTGATGCGGTAGAGCTGTCCATTCCAAATCCAGTTTACTGAGGACATTCTAAAACCATGGCTGAAAGCTGATAACACGTGGGAAGTTCTGTTTCATTTTCCTGAACTTCCTGTACAAAACCGTGGTTGGGAGGATGTGCTAGGAAATAATAAAACATTCGATTTCCAGAAATCCTCGATTCTATTGGCATGGGTCAGAAGACAAGGTCTTTCCTCACTCGAATGCCACAGCTCAGTAAATGAGGAAGTTTCTAGGAGACCACTGCCCACATGGAGGGAATCAACTTGTTTAAAACCTTGGCCAACTGAGAGAATTCTTCAGCAGCTTGTTTGTATCTCCCCACGGGATTCAAAGTATTAAAAGATGTAATAGATCAGACACTACCACTTGGAAGGTTAGTCTGTCGAACAACTAAAATCAAAAAAGGATTAGTGGGTAATGTACCAGCTAGATTTTTGCAAGTGACATCAATTCCCTGGGTTAGGAATGGAAAGCATGTCTAGTTACTTGCTAGACAAGGTTGATTTGTGCAAGTGCACAGGTGTGTACACTGGAGAGGATTGGACCATGCTATACACTTTATATTTGGATCTTCTGACAGGATTTGCTCATTGGTTTGTTCACAATGATAAAGCACAAAGTGCTGGAGGAACTCAGCAGGTCAGGCAGCATCTGTGGAGGGAATGGACCTTCTTCAGAAACATTGTCTGTCCATTCTCTCCACAGATTGTGCTGATACACTGAGTTCTTCCAGCATATTGTGGTTTGCTCGACATTCCAGCATCAGCAATTTCTTGAGTCTCCTTGTGTATAAGGGTGATCTGTTAAAGCCCTGCCCCACTGTACGAGTTCATTCAAAGAGTTCTCCCGAGTTTGCCCTGATTTGAACTCGGAGACTTACGGTATTGGCCGCTCTTCGGTACTCGGGGCTCTCGTGAACATTTTTCAACATGTTGAAAAATCTTCACGAGTCTTCCTGAGCTTACCGCGTTTCCCGAGTACCTGCCGTTAGTGTTACGAGCCGCTAAGAGACGTCCCAGAGCTCCGACGTACCCGCTACGTTCATTCTACGTGCTTACCATGAGTTTTATTTTTTTTTTAACTCGGGAGAGCACTCGTGCAGTGCGACAGGGCCATTACTGTATGTCTTGAAACTGTTACCCTCAGATGGGATAAGGAGCAGACAGATAAATGAGGTTAAGATAGAGATAATTCTAAAAGAATGATGGAAAAGGACTGAATAGCTTCTTTGGGATTCATATTGATGGCTCCTCCGTAACCACATGATCCATTCTCCTGCAGGCTCTGGAAATGTGCCGTGTCACAGCCATGCACGTGGAGGCAATGCTATTGGCTCGAGAGAAGAGGCTGACCCTTCCCCCCAGTGAGATTACCATGCTGTGAGTGGCCCTGGCTGGCCAGTGGATCTACTGGAACCTAATATAGGAACTGTACTCTCATCAATTCAACAGGCCATAAAATGAACACCAAGAATAAACATGACATCTGTTACATTGTAGAGAATAAAATATTAAATATCACAGTGAAATGTAAAAAGTCAGATTGTCAGCTTCAATATAAATAATTGTTTTTTGATTTTTTCAGCTCCTAAACATTGGTACATTGTAAAAGTGCAATAAATACGACATGTTTTTAAAATAATATTTTGAATATATTCAATGCAACAAGATTTTATTTTGAGGTTTTACAACATCTCCCATCTATTATTAGTTGCATATTAACACTAAATTTCCATATTTTTATATAGAATTAAAAGATTTTTGGTGCTTGCATTCGGTAAATGTGGTATATTTTTATAAAACTAGAATTGAATCATCTGTTGAATATTTGTATTATAGAATCCAGATGAATTACTTCTTTTTTGTACAATCTCTTGCATGAACTTTAATTACATTGCTTTTTGAGGACACAGTGAACTTCTTCCACTTGCTTTCAGTTTTATTTCCCAGAAAAACTATATTGATAAAGGATGAACATCGATAATATCTGCAATGGTAAATATAAATAATGCTTTTAACATTGCTTAAGTTTCAAAATTCACTCCTTTGTACTCTGACATTTTCATTTTAAAACTGATCTATGCAGGTTTACTCGATTTCCCTTAGTAATCTCCAGTAACTACTTACAAACAATCCTTTGCAATAAAGATTCATGTAAACCATGTGTCAAACTTTATAGACTGATTATTTTCTTCGATTAGTCAGTGTCCTATATTGTTGCATGTTAGGTTGGCCACAAAAAGCAGCCGTGATCGGCTGAGTAAAGTTCCCAGCTTGTGATAGTAAAACTCTTACAGGAAAAAATCATCCTGCTTGCCTCAGCATCATTACGTAAATGAAATATTGCAGAACATAACAGAGAATAATTCAGCAGTTAGAGGAGAACAAATAGACCATTTATCTCAAAACATGCTGTGGATGTCCTGTCTATATTTTACAAGTAAAAATAAAAATCCATACAATTTTACTGAAAAACATACAATTTGTATGAGGGCACGGAATCCTTAGACAGTGTAAAGCACAAATTGTTCAACTTTTCTGAAGGGAATGAAAAAATGATTTAGAGACAGAGCAAATAATATTAAGAACACGAGAGTAGAATTTCATAAAATTATGCAAATTTTCAGATGGTGTACAAAAGCTATGATTACTTCATCTAATTTGTTTTGGAATCAATAATAAGACAGCCATTTGTTTAAAATGGTTGATAGGAAACTTGGGAGGGAAATTAGGATGTATTCCTTCACACATGATTATTGAAAGATGGAATGTTTTACATCAGCAACTGCTGAGCCCACAGAATCAAAGATAAATATTCGCAGATGAATGCAATGTTATGGGTGGAAAATTTTGCTGTTAGGTTATTCAGTTCAGTTAAGTTTATTGTCACGTGTACTGAGGTACAGTGAAAAGGCTTTGTTGTACTAAAGAGTGGCTACAGAAATACTGAGCTGAACTATACTACTAATTTCAATGCTTTGTTAACTATCACAAACTATGAATTTGACTCAATTAAGTGATTAAAATCAGGTAAACCTGTCATTCTCTTGCATCGTTCTTGGATATGACATGCCATAAATCCCGTGGCCATGTCAATTGGTCTCTTGCCTATGAGAATTTTCCCTACGCTCATGTGTCCCAGATCCTTGAAAGTGAATCTTAGTATGAAATTATTCTTCATAGAGATGTGATTGAGGTGTTCAATGAAAGAAAGCTTGGGGGGAATATAAAAACTGACTGTAAAAGCTTCTATAGGTATGTAAAAAGGAAAAGATTAGTGAAGACGAATGTAGGAAATGGCAGAACAGTTAAACAAGTACTTTGGTTCTGTCTTTACTAAGGAAGACACAAACAATCTCCCGGAAATACTAGGGGACCGAGGATCGAGTGGGAGGGAGGAACTGAAGGGAATCCACAATAGTCAGAAAATTGTGTTATGTCACGGGCCTCCAAACTTTTCAATTTAAGGGCCACATTATATATTTGGCACATTTTTGCGGGCCGTAGTAAAAAAGAAATGTCACACACAGACTGACACACACACCCCGACACCCACACTGATAGACTCACACACACTGACACACACGTGGACTCCTACATACCGAAACACACAGACAGAGAGAGAGAGAGAGAGAGAGAGCGCCCTGAGGGTCCAGGTCAGTATGGCGCCCCGGAGCGGGAGCTGTTCACGGGTCACCCTCACTGGGGGGGGGGGGGGAGACCGCTACACACCGACCCTGGCCGACCTTGCCGCCAACTAGCTCTACCCCCTCCCCATCGCTCCACTCCCCACCCCACGCTACCACCCCGCACAACTTGCCTTTGCAACACTGGAGCGGTAGAGACCCGGGTTCCATCCTGACTACGGGTGCTGTCTGTACGGAGTTTGTACCTGCATGGGTTTTCTCCGGGTGCTCTGGTTTCCTCTCACACTCCACGATTGCAGGTTAATTGAATTTGACCCGAGTGTGTGTAGGATAGTGCCAGTGCATACAGGCATCACTTCGATGGGCCGAAGGGCCTGGTTCCATGCTGTATTTCTAAAGCTGCGCTACCACAGAACCCACTAAATAGCCCACCACACGGAACGTGTTAAGAGCTTGCTGCGTGCCGGAGGTAGAGAGAAAACACAGAATTATAGACCAGTTAGCTTAACATCGGTAGTGGGGAAGATGCTGGAGTCACACAAGAGGTTAGTGTGCAAAATTAGAGCACATGGTATTGGGGGTAGGGTATTGACATGGATAGAGAACTGGTTGGCAGACAAGAAGCAAAGAGTAGGAATTAATGGGTCCTTTTCAGAATGGCAGGCAGTATCTAGTGGGGTGCCGCAAGGCTCGGTGCTGGACCCCAGTTGTTTACAGTATATATTAGCGATTTAGACGAGGGAATTAAATGTAACCTCTAAATTTGCACATGACACAAAGCTGGGTGGCAGTGTGAGCTGCAAGGAGGATGCTATGAGGCTGCAGGGTGACTTGGATAGGTTGGGTGAGTGGGCAGAAGCATAGCAGATGCAGTGAAATGTGGATAAATGTAAGGTTATGCACTTTGGTGGCAAGAACAGGAAGGCAGATTATTATTTGAATGGTGTCAGATTAGGTGAAGGGTAAGTGCAACGAGGCCTGGGTGTGCTTGTGCATCAGTCACTTGAAGTAAACATGCAGGTACAGCAGGCAGTGAAGAAAGCCAATGGCATGTTGGCCTTCATTGCGAGAGGATTTGAGTTTAGGAGCAAGGAGGTCCTACTGCAGTTGTACAGGGCCCTAGTGAGACCGCACCTGGATTATTGTGTGCAATTTTGGTCTGCTAAATTGAGGAAAGACATTATTGCTATTGAGGAAGTGCAACAGGTTAATTCCCAGGATGATGGGACTAATGTGTGATGAAAGAATGGGTTGACTGGTCTTGTATTCACTGGAATTTTGAAGAATGAGAGAGGATCTTATAGAAACATATAACATTTTTAGAAGGACAGGGTAAATGCAGGAAAAATGGTCCCGATGTTGGGGGAGTTCAGAACCACGGGTCACAGTTTAAGAATAAGGGGTATCCCATTTAGGACTGAGACGAGGAAAAGCTCCTTTACCCAGAGAGTTGTGAATCTGTGGAATTCTCTGCCACAGAAGGCAGTGGAGGCCAATTCACTGGATGTTTTCAAGAGAGTTAGATTTAGCTCTTAGGGCTAAGGGAATCAAGGGATATGGGGAACTGATTTTGGATGATCAGCCATGAACATATTGAATGGCAGTGCAGGTATCGAAGGGCCAAATGGCCTACTCGCATACCTCCTTTCTAGGCGAACACGAAGAAACTATGTGTCGGAAAGAACTGCAGAACTGCAGATGCTGGTTCACACTGAAGATAGACAAAAAATGCTGGAGTAATTCAGCGGGACAGGCAGCATCTCTGGTGAGAAGGAATGGGTGACGTGGCTCTTCTTCAGACTGGGGCTACTTCAGACTTCTTCAGAAGCAACTATTCCCATCGACAGAAGAAACAAGAAGGCCACAAATTTAGAGTTATTATTACAATACAATACCACTTTATTTATCCCAGAGGAAGATTGGTCTGTCACCAGTCAAAATATACAGTTACAAGGTATTGAAAGTGTCATGTGCATTATGGTAATAATGAAATTTAAAGAGTAATTTGAAAGTATGCGTTCTCCTTTTGACGTATATTTCATCTTGATTTGAATTTAGAAACATCAAACCATGACATTAATAAAGGGGGGTATATGTTTGTGGAAACTTTACTTTTTTAAAAGTAAGACTTTCGAGAAATATAAAATGCATTCGAAATATACATTTCAATGCACTGAGTCTCTTGCCCACAGTAGGTGAATCGACGACCAGCGGACAGATTTAAGGTGAAGGGGAAAAGATTTCATAGGAATCTGAGGGATAACTTTTTCCATACAAAGGGTGGTGGATGTACGGAACAAGCTGCCAGAGGAGGTAGTTGAGGCAGGGACTATCCCAACATTTAAGAAACAGTTAGACTGATACATGGATAGGACAGGTTTGGAGGGATATGGTCCAAAAGCAGGTAGTGTAGCTGGGACATGTTGGCGGGTGCAGGCAAGTTGGGCCGATGGGCCTGTTTTCACGCTGTATCACTCTCTATGACTACATTATACCTCCACCATGCATGAATGCTTCAAAATCAAGTGGTCGAGATTTATTGCCATATACTCAAGCATGAGCAAGTTACATAGAAACTTAGAAAACAGGTGCAGGAATAGGCAATTCGGCCCTTCGAGCCAGCACCGCCATTCAAAATGATCACGGCTGGTCATCTAAAATCAGTACACCTTTCCTGTTTTTTCCTCATATCCTTTGATTTCGCTAGCCCCAAGAGCTAAATGTAATCTCTCTTGAAAACATCCAGTGAATTGGCTTCCATTGCCTTCTATAGCAGAGAATTCCACACATTCACAACTCTCTGGGTGAAAAAAGTGTGTCCTCATCTCAGTCCTAAATGTCCTACCCCTTATTCTTACACTGTGACCCCTGGTTCTGGACTCCCCCAACATGGGGAACATTTTTCATGCAGTTACAGCAAGAGTGAAAATCTAGCAGGCAAGGAGGATGCTTTCTCCAACCATCCCAATTTGAAGGCCACTAACTTCCACTGCTTCTACCCAGTGCTTGGTACCTACTTCCAGCAGCCACTGGTTGTCCTCCAGGATGCATCGAGCCGCAGCCTGGTCCATGCTTGTCACCAGGGCGAATTCGGCGCAGAGAATCTCACAGCACAGGCGCAACGCTTCCTCCTCCCGAAGACCGGCCGCCTCTGACGGCCCGGGACTCTTGCACTTAGGCTGCTCCATGGCCGGAGCTGCAGCGGACGGCTCGCCAGTCCCACAAACACTTGCCAACCCCGGCTCCCCATCCGCATCTGCCCCCGCCGCTGCTTCTGCTTCCATTCCTTCCTCCGCCCTGGACCTCCAACACCCATGACCAGGTTGCTTTGAGCACGGCAGCGCTGGTCCAAAGTCGGAGACACTGAAACGTCTAGAAAAACGTGCAGCCCCCCCCAGGCCCATGAAAGTTACAGAATGAGATTTATTGAATTGGCTCACTGGGATGGGTGTGCTCGTGCTGTAGTGATCCCAAACCTACACTGATGTCCCTCATATTGAGCAATGGATCATTGCAATTTTACTCTTAGCTGCCTATCTTACTGCTGCATCACTTATAGAACTTTATGTTAATTTTATTGTGTATTCGTTCTTTTTACTTGTATGGCTGTGTGGTCACTAAAATATCACTGTACCTAAATTGGTGCATGTGACAATAAATGTGATCCTGAACTTGAAAAATGTCCTATACTCACGTGGGAAAATTGCTATGCTCAGTTCATCAATACCTAAAGTGACTAAACGTTGTTGTTGATCTTGTTAATCAAGATTATTTTACTGGCAAAATCACAGGGTGACTCTTGGCAACGAGGGGGAGGGGTCAGGGGGGGGTGGGGAATGATGCGATATGATTGATGTGGTTGGGAGGGGAATGGTTCAGCCTGATTGGCCGACGGCTGGAGGAGCGTCATCACGTCGGGGGATAGACCAATCAGTGGTCAGAGTGGGCGGGACATCCGGCGGATGGAGGTGGTCGGGGTGAGAGCGTGTGTGGAGGATCGCCATAAGGTGCAGGAGGGACCCGCGGGGCAGAGCTAATACTTTAAAACTGAAGCACCGTGCGGGTCATTTTCGACTATTGCCGCCATCCGACTGTTGTTAGATGATATTTTGAAGAGGATTCGTTTGTTAACGGTAATGAAATACCTCAGCTGCGTTGGCGATTGAACGGCGACAATGAGCGACGCACAGCCGAGTAACTGAGCGGGAGTGCCGGGGGAGCATGCGCAGTGGCCGGCCGTCGTCAGCAGATAGCCCCGCCCCTCTGCTCTAACGCCGCCCCGTATCTCTGGCTCCGCCCCCTCCCCGGCCAAGATGGCGGCAGGCGGCTACGCAGACTTGAGGGAGAAGCTCCAGTCGCCTCACCGCGAGAAACAACAACAACAACAGCAGCAACAACAACAACAACAACAACAGCAACAACAACAGCCGCTGCGATCGGCCACGGCGGCAGCGCCGTACAACGGCCGCAAGAGGAAACACGAGGCGGAGGGCGAGGCCGACCTAAGCGGCGAGGAGTACGAGCACGGCAAGTACCACAGCGACTACGACGACGAGCGGCAGGGAGAAGCCCGGCGGGTGAAGCAGGGCATCCGCCAGCTGCGTCTCTTCACCGCCGATCAGTGCACACAAATCGAGTCACAAATCGACGACGTGGTTTCCCGGGCCGAGAAGGGGCTTTACCGCGATCACACGGTGGACCGGGCCCCGCTGCGCAACAAATACTTCTTCGGGGAAGGCTACACATACGGCTCGCAGTTGGAAAAGCGAGGCCCCGGTCAGGAGCGTTTGTATCCCAAGGGGGATGTCGACGACATCCCTGAGTGGGTCCACGACCTGGTGATCAAGAAACTGGTGGAGAAGCGCATTATCCCCGAGGGCTTCGTCAACAGCGCCGTCATCAACGACTACCAGCCGGGCGGCTGTATCGTCTCGCACGTGGACCCCATCCACATCTTCGAGAGGCCCATCGTTTCCGTGTCCTTCTTCAGCGATTCAGCTCTCTGCTTCGGCTGCAAGTTCCAGTTCAAGCCCATTCGGGTGTCAGAGCCCGTCTACTTCTTACCTGTCCGAAGAGGGAGTGTTACTGTGCTCAGGTAAGGATCTTAAATGCAGTAACATCATATTTGTTTTATAAGTCAGAGATGAAGCTTTAAGTTCAACCTTTCATTACTCTGACCATGGGAGTCGAACGTTGAAAGATTCTGTTGCTCGTTGTACGTGGAAGCGCGGGAGGAGAATGAATAACATGAATTAAAACAAAACGTAGTCAGGCAGCATGTGGAAAGAGAGAGAGTTAGCGTTTCGGGTATGAGATCACATCAGAATTTCCTTCGTTTGCTGTTTTATTTCAGATTTCCAGCAAATATCAGATTCTTGATATTTCGGACAGAACATGCACATTTTTGGCACTTATATAACATACATTTATAGATTTCTGTTTCCTGTGTGAAGATTTCGGACTGGAAGTTATGATTTTTTGTAACCATTTAGCAGAATATAAATTGCCGAACCGTGCCTATTTGATAGAGTTTTCTGATTTATTTTCCTGTTGCCATGCGGTTATTTCCTTTTTTGAATTTTCTACATGAAAACCGATTTTCTAATTCAGAAGGACTTAATTGGCAAGATTTACCAATTGGGTTTGTATAAGGCAGAACGATGGTTGCAATTTTGTGAGCAAGTAAACTAGGAGTGTGTTTATATGAACTTCCAGAAGGCATTTGACAAGACTTCACAAAAGAAAAGCAGGACTGGCCCCTTGTGCCTTCTCTCTCATCCAATTAGATACCTTGAATAAAGAAATTACTTCTCATCTCTGCCCTGATAGGCCAACTCTGTATTTTGAGCTGTACCCTCGGACTAGATACCTCAGCTAGAGGAAAGGTTAATTTTGTATTGACCTACAAAAAATGTATTTTTCAATAAAATCACCTCTGTCGTCTGCGCTCGCAAGTACGAGCCCAGTCTGTTTATTCTTTCCTCTAAACAACACTCCTGTCTCAGAAATCAACCTTGCACTCCCTATATTGCAAGTAAATCCTTGGGTATGGAAACCAGACCTGTTCATAATATTGTGTTTAAGAAGGAACTGCAGATGCTGGAAAATCGAAGATACACAAAAAAGCTGGAGAAACTCAGCGGGTGCAGCAGCATCTATGGAGCGAAGGGAAAAGGCAAAGTTTTGGGCCGAAACCCTTCTTCAGACTGGAGAAGTTTCTCCAGCTTTTTTGTGTACCTGTTCATAATACTGTTCATCTGGTCTCAGCAGGGCTCCGCATAATAGGAGCAAGGCAGCTTTGCTCGCATATTCAAAGTTCCATGCATGAAGGCCTTCGTACTGAAATAATCTAAAAGACAATAGACAATAGGTGCAGAGGTAGGCCACTCGGCCCTTCAAGCCAGCACCGCCATTCAATGTGATCATGGTTGATCATCCCCAATCAGTACCCCGTTCCTGCCTTATCCCCTGACTCCGCTATCTAGCTCTCTTGAAAGTATCCCGAGAACTGGCCTCCACCGCCCTCAGAGGCAGAGAATTCCACAGACACAACTCTCTGTGTGAAAAAGACAGTTTGTGTATTCACTTTGTTTAGTGGTAGCATGACTGCAAAATATCCAAATGATGCAAGTCTAATTAGTACATCAAGTGGTGTAGGCAGCGTTATAAAATTACAAAGATAGACACTTGGATTAGTAAACAAAAAAAGTGGATTTCAACAGTTAAGTATGAGGTCATTCATTTGGATGGAAAAAAACACAGACGTGACTGTATAAAGTGAAATGTTAGTTCAGGGGTTGTCCAAAAAATTGCTAAACTATAATAAAGTGAATGCCTAATGAAAAATGTAATGTTAGCTTTTTATAACAGGAGAGCTGCAATATAAAGACATGTAGTTTAAGCCACGGCAGTGTAACTCTTTATTTAGACGCTGGTTTGTGTTGCTTGGAAAGAATATATAGTAATACACCAATAATCTGACATTGCTGGACCGGTAGATTTTCTGGAATATTAAATGTTATTCCTGTGATAGCCTAACACTGATTTCACCTTTCTGCAAATTACACGTGATAAATGTTCTTGGGAACCTGGTGAGTTTAAAGTGAGCAGGAAATATACAAACACTCCAGGCTTTGGCTGCGAACCTACTCTAGCACCAACCTTCCCATAATTCAGATCTTTGCTCTGAATGCACATTCAACCTACAATCCAGATCCCTGCCCTGGCCGCACTCTCGATCCCAGGCTTTGCTTTCACTCTGGCCTCCCTCTTGCTCACATTCTGGACTAATGAGCACGCCAGTTGCCGGATCATCGGAATTTCTGCGCTATCGAATGTCACGATATCATTAGAATTAATACAAGTTTAACAGGTTGTCAGCATGAGAAGCAATGCATAACTACAGCTGCATTTGCTGGAATGTTGATAATTACAGGATGATGTTATTATGAAAATTTGGATTTTAAAAGAAATCGGTAAGATAAAATATATTTCTGACTCATTTGAAATCAGGTGATATAACTAGGTAGGAAAGTACTTTTTTCCCCCCAAAATGTAAAAGTAAAATAGATTTTTGCCTGCTAGGTAAAGATTTGAGATAGTATGGAGAAAGGTAAAGATAAGCACTAGTTTTATGGGAAAGGAATGTTAGCAGTTAGAGTGGTTTGATTAGCTAGTTGACAAAGGCTGTCCATAAGTTACCTATATTTCTCAAACTAGGAGGTGGGGGGGACAAAAGCTGCAAGAACGGGAAATAATCTGTGCACACCTTAGTTTCTCTCAATCATTTTAAAAATACATTTTTCGGAATTACCATCCATAATTGCCCTTGAAATGATGGCGGTGAACTGCCATGAGTCACAGCACTTTTTCTTGTGAAGATTCTTCCAATGTGCTGCTAGGTTGAGAGTTCCAGGATTTACACCTTGGGGCATCTGCAAATAATGGTACTCCACTGCACTTGCTGCTCTTGTCCTTGGTGATAGAGTTTACAGGTTGGACTGTTGTGGTGAGGGGTGCTGAAGCAAATAGCTGCAGCAGATGGGATACTTTGTGGTGCTTTGATACATGGTGCTTTTGTGGTGGAGGGGTTGGTTATCCAGAAGAATGGAAAATATTCCAGTCAAGCAGCAGGCTCTGGCCCCTCATGTCTGCCCTGTCATTCAATAAGATCAGCTGATCTAGTATCTCAGTGCCACTTTTCTGCATTGGCCCAATTTCCCTGATTCCATTGTGTAGCAAGGAACTGCAGATGCTGGTTTATGTCGGTCATAGTCACGAAATGATGGATTAACTCAGCAGGTCAGGCAGCATCTCTGAAGAAAGCACGAAGCGGCATTTAGGGTTGGAACCCTGTTTCAGACTGGGAGTAGTAGTCATCCTTAATTCCATTAGTATCTCAATCTATCCTGGATGGTGTTGAGCTCCTTGAGTAGTGTTGGGGCTGAACCCGTCTAGAGAAGTGGTCATTACCTGATACTTGTGTGACCAGAATGTTACTTTGCAACTCAAACATGGCTGTTGTCTTGATGTCACTGTATGTAGGCATGGACGGCTCCATTTTTTTGAGGAGCTGTAACTTTTGGACCTTATGGTGGAAGGAAGAACATAGTCAAATCAAATTGTCGGGCCGAGGACATTATGCTCAGGAACTCCTGCTCAGGAACTCCTGCAGGGATATCCAGATGTTAGGTCGATTTACCACAACAATCTAGGCCCTCTGCACTCTTTTGTACAGGATATGACTCCAACCATTGTTATAATGTAATTGATTTCAGTTGTGCCAGGGCTCTTTTATGCTACACTTAGTCAAGTGCTGATGTGATCTTAAGCACAGTCGCTCTTGCCTCATTTCTTGGTGTTTGGTCTTTCATTCATGTATAAGTTACATATTCTCTGTTTTGTGTCATTGTTAATCAGTATCTTCCTGTTAGATACTTGCTGTAAACCTATACCTTTATGTAGAAGATAGAAACAAAATGCTGGAATAACTCAGCAGGGCGGGCAGCATATCTGGAGCGAAGGAGTGGGTGACGTTTCGGGTCGAGACCCTTCTTCAGACTGAATCAGTCTGAATTGACAATCCGTCTGAAGAAGGGTATCGACCTGAAGCGTCACCCATTCATTCTCTCCTGAGATGTTGCTGAGTTACTCCAGCATTTTGTGTTTATCTTTGATTTAATCCAGCATCTGCAGTTCTATCCTAAACTTTTATATATTTATCTTCATCAACTTTACATTTTGTTTAATTGCTATTTGTTAAAATGTTTGGGTATTGAAATGGATACTTCATTTGCTGCTACGGATTTTCAACAAACATTTTGACGTTTGGGCACTTGACAGTATGTATGAATTGGAAATGTTTTTTTTAATTATGCATCTTGCATGCTTGTATTTTGTTTTATGCTGTGAGATGGGGTCTAGCATATGGTCTCACTTATTCTAGAATACCCTTATCCAAACAGAGAACACTACAATTATTTTTCAATGCAAATCCTCTTGTCTTGAAAATGGTTTGTTAGTACAGTACGAATTACAAATAATAGGATTGAAAGCAACAGAGTATTCTCTGGCTTAAATACTGCAGTAAATTAAGCTGGCACTTTTTAAATATTTTCTTTAGCATGACCGTACTTTATAAGGACTTTGCAAACTTTATTCTTGCTGCGCAGGAAGCTGAGGGTGATCTTTTGAAGGTGTATAAATTCATGAGGGGAATTAATAGGGTGAATGCACAGTCTTTAACCCAGAGTTGGGTAATCAAGAACCAGAGGACACAGGTTTAAGGTGAGAGGGGAAAGATGTTATGAACATGAGGGGTGACCTTTTTGTGACTTGCTGTATGACTCCAAGTCCTGAAATTTATTTTGCACCCATGCCCACCATCCAAATTGATGTATTAAACAGGCAGTGGTCTAACTGTTATAATATCTGCCAAACCTTTGTTATCTTTTCAATGATTTCAATTCTTGTGTGTTGAGTATAGCAATGCAACATGGGCATGCTGTGGTGCAGTCACAATTGAATAGAATAGTTAGCAGGACCTTTGAATGGTTTCTGGAGGGGGAGGGGTGGTCAACAATAATAGCATCTCCCAGATTCAAGTACACAATCGCTTTACTGGTAGATGTAATTGTCCGGAGGATGTCCTGGTTTAAATTCACTTGAGTAATTCTGGTTGACCAGATGCATTCTGTTCTGCAATGAATAGGGAAGAATGGTTTTGATTTTTTGATCAATGCACTGAACCACATATAAGCTTGGTAGCTGAAGGCGTGTCTTGGCTGGAGATCATCCATGTTTATCATCTGCAGAGCATACATGATGAAAGGTAATTTGTGTGGTGCGCATGATACCCTTGCAACTCTTAAATAGCTCGGTGTTATGGGAGATCGAAAGTGTGGAGAGAGGAACCACATGCATTCTCAGTTTCCGTCCAGATCTTGAGCAGCTTTTCGACTAACTAGGAGTATAGGGTGATTTCACGAAAGGTCACTGGAGCGTAGATCCGCACCCACGTGACCGAAAATTTTAACTCGGGGACAAGCGTCACTTCCGGTACATGTTAGTGAATGGGAAAACACGCACTTTCACACCCGTTAAAAACATCGAAAACGGCCAGGTTTTGAGCTGCAATTTACTGTCCCAGTCGGGGTGACCGTGAGGCACAGCTACCTAAATTTACAGTTAAAAAAAAAGATAGAAACTAAGGTAAATACAAGAGGGAGCTGAAGGGGCAAAATAAGCGGAAGTTGATAGCGGACATTTTTCGTGGAGATTTAAAGATCCAAAATATCGGGAATTATCGCGTTTGCTCGCTGCATTTCATCAAAAGTGGCATTATTGGCTTTGTTATCTTTATTCATTTGTTAGATGAAAAGTATTAAAAGTTAGAAATCCTTCAGTAAAATTGCAAAATCGCCCATGGTTCTCGGGTGGGTTTTAACATGCAAAATGAACACGCTTCTGAAGCTACATTCACCATTTAAATATCCGTGAATCATAAATGCGTCTTGAAATAAATTTTACTCAGATGCAAGCTAAGGAATGGTATAATTGTCAGCTGTTCATTTGACAAAATCAGGACATTTTATTATTAGCCAAAAAACGTCCTGATTTTTATATACCATTCCTTAGTTTGCATCTGAGTAAAATTTATTTCAAGACGCATTTATGATTCACGGATATGATATTAATCATTTGGTCCTTTGACCCCATAACTGTCCTATCCACTGATGTCTAGAGAGGGAGGTGGGGAGGGGCGGACGGGCAGTCAGGGAGGGGTGGGGGAGGAGAGGGAGGGTGGGGTTGAGGGTAGGAGAGGGAGGGTGGGGTTGAGGGTAGGAGAGAGTGGGGGAAGGTGGAAGGGAGGGGTGGGGATGGAGCTTTCTGTTCTAGGGATTAATGTTTGTTCTAAGGAGTAATGTTTGTATTTGTGATCTATGCCTGTTACACATTCTTCAATCTAGATAATAGAAATATAACTCAAATCCTGGGTTGATTAAAATTTTAAACTAGCAAAGCAATGGAAATTGCTAAATATTTGAATTAGGAGAGGTTGGCAGGGGTTTCTAGGTGGAAGGAGTCTTAATGTAATTTGCATGTACAACTGAATTCTGATTTACTTTTTATTCCAAAGCTGCTTTTCACTATTTCTAGAATGGTCTTGATTTAAATGGGAGTTTTCTAGATAGGAAATCTTTGATTAAAGGAACCAGCTGCTACCCCTAGTCACATGGTGATTTATTTCAAGCCGGTATCTATTCTAGGATCTTTCACATAGCCATTAACCAGTTCTCTAGTATTTCAGGAGTCCCACAGTAAAATTGAGAAAACACCCTTGGATATGGTGCAGAGAAAAATACCAATACTGGTCAGTCTTGAAAGTGCTGAGTGATTTTTAAGCAATAATAATCACACTAATAATTTGTAACGGTTGTGATGGACAAAATAGAGTAATCTATGAGAAATAAAAATGAAATGAAATTAAGTGTGGACTGGTTTGGAAAAGGAGGTGGATTATGACAAAAATAAAACAAATTGGGAAATATTTCAAGCTGATAATAGAGTCTGTCAGAAACTATCTTGTAAAAAAGCAAGAACAAATAAGCTAGTAATGCGATCAAGGGTGAATAAATAAGTACAAAAAGTTAATCAAAATATAATGTACTGCCATTTGGGGAACAGCTTCATTCCTTTGGTGCAAAGCACATTTGAACAAGAATCTGGTAAGAAATTCCAGGACATGTACTATTATTTTATTGTTTTTCTAGCCAAATGCGGTTTTATTTTTTTTAAATTTACAATTAATCTCAAATTTTGAAATGGGATCTGAGTTTATCAAGCTTTCGAATAAAGCATCTCTATGATTTCTATTTACTGACTGCCTAATGTAATATTTATGATATGCTCATGGAAAATTATTTAAATGCTTATCCTTGACGATCATTTTTGTGAGTGGATTGAAATGTCCCAAAGTTATTTGGAGTGTCAGTATTTATAAAGGATAGTTCTTGGTGGTCTATAATGGTGAAAGGGGATCTAATGATTTATTAATAATTGTGGAGGGGGGGAGCAGGAATCGCCGAAAGGTTTGGCACTTATAAGAGAAGATAGACACAAAAAGCTAGAGTAACTCAGCAGGTCAGACAGCATCTCTGGAGAAAACCATAGGTGATGTTTAGGGTTGAGACCCATCAGATGTGTGAAGAAGGGGCTCGACCCAAAACGTCACCTATTCCTTTTCTCCAGAGATGCCGTCTGACACACTGAGTTACTCCAGCTTTTTGTGTCTACGGTTTAAACCAGCATCTGCATTTCCTTCCTACACATTTATAAGAGAGTTGGTTAGGGGTGCAGTATTTCAGAATCAATAGGGGTTCATTGGTAATTGGGTGCAAGATAGTTTGGTGTATTAAACGTTAGCAAGCCATTTCAGTAAGTCGTAGCAGAATATAGTTCACTGATATGCCAAGCAAGTCTGTTCTCTGCTTCTGCACATCGATAGTACTGTTTCTCTCTGGTCATTCCAGACACTAAACACAGTATTCCCATCTCTACCAAGATTTAAGAAAACTGTCATGGTTTGGTGTCACTGAAAATGGATACGGATGACTTTGAGTTCATAACGGTAGCTTTCTGCATTGTATTATTTCTTGCTCTGAAAGTTAATTAAATGTTTTGGTCAATTATTCTTCACATCTTTAAAGTAAAACAGATTTTATTGGGTGTTCTTTTTGTCCAGTGGGTAGTGTTTTTTTACACTCCATACTCTCCTTGCTGCACTATAATTATCGGATCATTTAGTTTCCAAAAAGTAGATAAGTGCCTGACCAGTATGATCATTAACTATTCAGATAAGAACAATCTGATTTAATCCTGTTCTTAGTTAGATGGTTTTAGCTCATTAGTTATAATTAAGCATGAATAAAAGTGATGCAGGTGAGTGCAGGATTAGCATCCTGTGATTGTATATGCAACTGACAGTCATTGTCCAAATGCTGCCCACATTTGAAAAGGGTTTTCTTCAGTCTGAAGAAGGGTCTCGACCCGAAACGTCAACTTCTCTCCAGAGATGCTGCTTTCTGAGTTACTCCAGCATTTTGTGTATCTTTGAAAAGGGCTTTACGGGTAAAGAGGATGAAGTTTGTAAACTGTCATTTTTCTTTTGATGATTAATGGTCTATTTAATTGAAATCTAGTTAGTAAGAGTGAAATTATTGATAACTCAAGTCACGGTTTTGAAAGTTTACTTTTTAAACTCTTGGTTTGGTGTTGGTCAGTGAAGGTGACTGGCAGCATTCTGCAATGATCTTGCATTCTGCTTGACAAGCAGCAGTTCAAACAAAGTTTTTTTTACATGTATTTAAAACATGCCATTTGGTAAATATATTTAAGATGTTGGGCAGAATCTAAGCTTCTACTGTTTGTGATATATTACGTTTTCTGTGTACAAACCTTACAGGTTACAGTCACGTACAATCTCTGCAAAGCGTTTTTTTGCGCGTTTGTTTTAGCATTGCAGTATTATCCTGAGTAATGAATGTAGCTAAGAAGAAACAAGGAGTAAAGTTAACATTTTTCAAATGAATCGGGTTTAATTGTTAAAACGGTTTGAAGTCAGATTTTTATCTATTTGCCAATTTTGCCTTCTAAATTGTTGGTAAAATAGAGTCAGACTTGTATCTTACTATTTGTAACTCTTGATTATTTTTCTTGCACAGTGATCTCCTAGCTGACAGTTTTCAGGACTTTCAAATCCCCCAGCACCCTTTCAAACCACCTTTTTTCCTGTTGTAGAATTATATCTTTTCTTCCAGCCCCTGGATGTAGAGTTCTATTGGAGAGCAGTGACTTTGAACTAATTTTGTTATAAGGTG
Source organism: Amblyraja radiata (assembly GCF_010909765.2). Taxonomy (NCBI): domain Eukaryota; kingdom Metazoa; phylum Chordata; class Chondrichthyes; order Rajiformes; family Rajidae; genus Amblyraja; species Amblyraja radiata. Next base: position 32,101,457 of record NC_045977.1, on the reverse strand, counting down.
AAATCCCTGTGCTTAAAGTTTAAGTTACACATGCCTACCACAAAGCAGCATTCTGTGGGAAAATGTTCAAAGCAGACTCTTTTTGTGGCTTTCAAACAAAAATTGGGATATTTTAACACAGATGACTTGGATTATTATCTTTTTGGGACAATGATTCTTGGATTTCCGCTTCTTTATAAGATTATATGTGAAATATGCATTTCCAATGTACGTTTGTTTTCCTGTGACACAGAATACAAATTAGCACGGTGGCTGCAGGGTTAAAAGAGCACCAGTAGCACTTAAAGATTTTAACATGCCGAGACTGAACAAAACAAGATTTACTAGACCCCCAGCTGTGCTCTGCTTAGTTGTTGCCTAGTTGAAATGTGTGACTAGGCAGAGACACTAATTTTAGTGGAAAGAAGCATTCAACCATTCCATTACTTTAAGTGATTATTTAACAAATCTGCACCATTGTGCAATTCAAAACTGAAGTCATGCTCTTTTAATCAGTTTGACATTTTTGCGAATATAATATGACCTAGTATTATCTAGGATTGTGTCCAGCAGTTGTATACTGTATTCTATAGGAGTTATCACGAGAAATGGCAAAACCTATCAGGCCCGATGCACCCCAGTTCCTGAGATGTGACTCTTCCTACAATGTGACATGTCCTGTTGAGTTTTTCTACCTTTCTCCATATTTGCTTTACATTTAAATTTTTAAAAAAAAGTCTACATATTGCTACATTGCTGTGAAGACTCCTTTTGGAATAGTTCCTAATTACTATCCTGTAGTAATTATGCTGTGGTAAATATCACTGAGTTTTGTGATATTTCTGTCGTGTTTAAATCTGGAATTTTTACTCCTATCAAATCATTTTATCATGAGCACCAAGTCAGATAAAGCCCTTCATGAGGGGGATGTTCCAGAAGATTAAGATGCATGGGATCCAAGATAATTGGATAAATTGACTAGATAATTTGGATTTGGAACTGCCTTACCCATACAAACAGGATAGTGGTGGAAGGGTGTTATTCTGTCTGGATGCCAGTGTCCTGTGATGTTCCTCATGAATCAGTGCTGAGGCCTATATTTCTGTTACATATAATAACAAATGGAGATGTGGATAGGTTGGTAAATATGTTGAGAGATGACTAAAACATTGGTGGAGTTGAGGACAGTAAAAAGGGCTGTCAAAGGGTACAACAGGATATAGATCAGTTACAGTGGAGAAATGGCAGCTGGAGCTTGATCAGGCTAGTATGCGGTGTTACATTTCGGGAGGCCGAATGCAAGGGAAAATGACTAGATTTTAATTATTTTAAATAGATTTTAATTTCAATTATTAGCAGGACCCTTAACAGCATTGATGTGCAAAAGGATCTTGGGGTTAGGTTCATCGCTCTCTGAAAGTAGCAACATTAGTAGATAGAGCTGCAAAGAAGGCATATAGTTTTCTTGTGGTCAGGGCATCGAGTAAAACAGTCAAAATGTCATGTTGCAGGCTTATAACATTTTGGTTTGGCCACATTTGGAGCATTGTGTGCATTTCTGGTCGCCCGTTACAGATAGGATGTGGAAAGAGCACAGAAGGAAAGAGCACAGGATGCTGACTGGATTAGAGGGTATTAGTTATAAGGAGAGGTTGGACAAACTTGGGACTGTTGCCTCTGGAAAATTAGGGCGTAAATGTTTATAAAATTACAAGAGGCATAAATAGAGTGGACAGTCAGAATATTTTCTCCAGGCTGGAAACGTGAAATACCAAAGGGCATAGCTTTAATGTAAGAGAAGGACATTTTGATTTATTTTTTTTAACTCAATAGCTGCCTGGAATTGTGCTGTTAGTGGTAGAAGCGGGTTTGTTAGCAATGTATTTCAGGCTTTCAGATAGGACATGAATATGGAGGGATTGGAAGGATATGATTGTGCTTTAATCTGGCATCATATTTGGCACAGATATTATGGGCTAAAAGGCCTGTTTCTGTGTTGTACTGTTCTAAGGTGTGACAAAAGAGGTAACCCAAATTAAATGTTTAAAAAAAAAAAAGATGGTGGTGTTTGATAGCAAGGAAGGTTGTCTGAGGCTACAGTGGGATAAATATCATGTGGGAGGTTGCACATAGCATTGACAGATGGAATTTAATGTTGATGAGTGCGAGGTGGTGTATTTTGGAAAGTCAAATATGAATAAGACATACACTAAATGGTAGGGCACTTCGGAATGCTAATGAACAGAGGTTCCTTGCAAATCCACAGTTCCCTGATAATAGAAAGATGGGTAGATAGGGTGGTGAAGCAGTATACGGAATGCTTGTCTTCATAGGCTGGGATAAAGAAGAAAAAATATCGACGTTATGTTACAACTTCATAAAATGCTGTTTGGCATATGAGGTATTGTGTAGTTATGATTGCTGCACTGTAGGATGTAATTGCTCTAGAGGGAGTGGAGTGGAGATTTACCATGATGTTACCTGGATTAGAAGACTAGTTACAGGAAAATATTGTATATAGGCTGGGTCTGTTTTCCATGGAATGAAGGAGGCTAAGGAGTAATCCAGTGGAAGATTATGAGATCATGAATCACAAAGGTGGGTTAAATAGTCAGTATATTTTTCCCAAGACGGAGGAATCAAAAACAAAATGGCATAGTTGTATGGTAACAGGTAGGAAATTTAAAGGGAATCTTGGGATTTATTTGTAAACACTGTTGTCGATAACATATTTAGGAATGGTACCTTATGGCAGCAAATGAGTGGTTGGTGACTTGGAATATAATGCCAGATGTGGTAGTGGAATTGGATAAAATTATAATGTTTAAGACATTTGGACAGACACTTGAATAAGCCACACGATGGCGAGAGGTTTGATTGGCATGTGGTTTACATTGGTAAGACCAAGCATAGACTAGGTGACTGTTTCGAGGAACACTTGCTCTCTGACTGCTAAGGCCTGCTGGATCTCCCATTTGCTAACTATTCCAACTCCCTTTCACATTCCCATGCTGTTCTTTATATCCTGGGACTCCTCCATTGCCAGAAATGAGGCCACAGGCCTTTGTAGCTTACAAACCAAATGGCATCAACATTGAATTCTCTAATTTTACGTAATATCTCCACCCTGGTGCATACCCATTTTCCCCACTATCCTGCCCATCTTTCCCCCACTCTCTGCTCCCCTTCCACCTTTCTACATGCTGAGTTACTCCAACGTCATGTGTTTCATTGCCACCTCTATGGTGCACACTGTGCCTTTCCTGCTTCATATCACATTTTAAGCACTGGAAGTCCTTGCTGGGCATCATCATATGGTACCCTTGCTACACATTGCGATTCCAAATAAACTGCTTGTCTCCACCATGTAGAGAACGATTGGCCATACATTACATCATGACCTGGTCGGCAACACTTAATGAATAAAACATAGATGGATAAACAGTTAATCTGCTGTGATGGTTAGGGAAGGAATGTTGACTTGGTCATCAGAAGAACTGCTTTGCTGTTAGGTCCACAGGTCTTCTAAAATACAATTATACATGAGCAGTAGCTCCATTTAATGTCTCACCTGAAAGATAGCACATCTGATAGGCGAGTACTCTTTCATCCAAGATTGATATTTTAATTCAAAATTTAGGTGATATGATGCAGCTTTAACAATGTTTAACTTTGAATATGGAAATTCACATTTGCTGATATATTATTCTATTATTTTAGGAAATATCTTGAACTTGTTTGAGCTCCACAAAACACGTGGATGATCATGTAACTTTTTTTAGATGGGTTTAGATTTGACTGCAATATTTTCAGACGTGCGATGGGAAGAGCTTTGTAGTTCACCAAATCTGTGTCGGTTCCAGTTGGTTAACACCAGAGGGCAAAACGGACTTGTATCATGCAGTTATATCCTATTAAGGTTACAGCACTTAACATAATTTGGACTTTTTTTAAGGGTTTAGTTTTTCCCTGGTCTCTGATGCATAACATGCAAAAGGAAAACAAATTCTGTCCCAGTGATTGCATGCCATTCCTTGACATTTCTGTGCTAATTCAACAGACCAAAAAGTAGTTCAAAGTTCTTATTGTAAATGATGTAAAGTTAAGAATTTGGTTCGTGAAAATCTGGATAGGTGGTCTAGTAATTTGTTCAATTCATTTATGCCTGAGTAATGTGTACTTAATGCCATCACATCAGGAACCCGAGTGACCTGGGTCCCACAACAAAAGGGGTAGGCCACATTGGGCCGCAAAAGGGCTGGACCATATTGCATTTGGATCTAGTTTAATGAACAGTGTTATAAGAGCGCCTATCCCTATCATGTTTTCATCCAGGGTCCTAACACCCCCAACCATGCGAGGCAGAGATTCATGTGCAGCTCATCCAGTCTAGTGTATTGTACTTGGTGCTGGCAATGTGGCCCTTTTCTACTTCCAAGAAAGACCCCATGAATGTTTTGCCAAGTACATGCACTCTGTCCATAACGGCCATCTCGAATTTCTAGTGGCATGCAATTTCAACTACTCTACCCCTTTCCACGCTGATCTGATTATCCTTGGCCTTTTCCGTTACCAGGATGAGGCCCAACACAAATTAGAAGAATGCTGCCTCATATACTGCCTGGGTAGTGTACAACCCAATGGTACAAACATTGAATTTTCCAATTTGGGGTAAACAGTACTGTGTTCCTTTTTTTGTCTTCTGATTCACTCATTTTGTCCTCCTTTACAAACCTGCGTTCCCCAGTGGGTCTCGTATCTCTCGCAGTGATTCAATCATCCCACTCTTGTGGTTCCTCTTAGCACCTTGCTCATTTATCAGATTCTCGAGTCTGCAGCCCTTTTGTTGCCTCAACTTATCTTCCAATCTCTGACTCCACCACGCCCCTTTCTGCCCAACATTCACCACCTCTCCAGTTCCACCTATGGCCAACTGGCTTCTTCCTCACCACTCTTCATATTGGCTATATCATCAAGTCTCCATCTGTCTCCAAGATGCTGCTTGGCCACCAAGACGGCAAATGTCACTGAGTTTCTACAGCAGTTTTTTTTTTTTTGCTCTCAAATGATCTGTATTATTGCCTCAATTCAGCGTATTTATTAACCATTTTGTTAATAGGCATAAGCCAGATAGCTTTGTTTACCTATAAAACAAAATGAAAATGTTAAATCATAAACATCAATCATATGCATTTGTGGCAAATGCATTTTGGGATAGTGAAGTGAATTAATTTCATTGGAAACCATGGAAGTTGTGGAGGTCGAAAGAAACTTGGGCTAACCTGGTCTCTTCTATCCAGAGGATTTACAAAAACCTTTTTGGACCAAAACAGATGCACTATTTTCTGATTAGTGTATCACTGCATCTGAAGGAAATATGACTGCTAATCGGGAGTCTAAATTTACCTAGATTGCTGGTATGAATGGGAGGAGATTTTATGGGTATTATTGTTGCATTCTAAAGAATATAGTACATAATGTACAAGATTTTTGATATTTTCAGTATGTTGTGGGACCCAAGGAAGATGATTAGGAATCTAGGTACAGTGCTGGGTGTCTCAAAGGTGAAGTTGGGGAAAACCTGCATTGAAGGGGTGATAGTTGGAGTTTAGAATTCTTCTGCTTATGACAGTTGATACTGGTTCAGTTTCTAATTTAAAATATAAGTGAGGATTTTATTTTAACCTGATATATTGGGGTTTATCTGGATAAGCAGATATATGAAGTTTGGTCATAAATCGGCCATTATCTCATTGAATGGCAATGTGAGGTCAAATGATTTAATAGCTTACTGATCCTATAGACCTCCAAGCTAATTTAGCCTAGGAATCAATACAATTGCTTCCATGTGTTTCAAAAGTTAACCACCTCTAAGTGCTTCATTGCCCCCAAAGCACTTTAAGCAAGTTTCTGAGATCATGTAGACTGCTACATAGGTTTATGTCCAGCAATCATCCCATCCACTTCCCTCATAGAATGTCAGAATTTCAAATGTATCAAAGTACAATATTTTTTCTTTTTATATTTTTATCCTGGTTATTATCCTCCCCCAGCCTTTTAATGCAGTTTTGGTAGAGCAGATTGGAGATTTTATCAGATGTGAACTTGCTGGCTGAAAGTGTGTTTTATCAGTGGCAACTTTGGGCTGTGTTCATTTGAGTGCAAATCAGATTTTCTTTTCGTGATCTCTGATTTATGCTGTCATAAAGTATAATTCCTTAAGATGTTATCAACCAACATATAAAGAATTATGTTTTCAATTTGCAATCTGTTCAGTGCAATTTAAATATCCTACACATAGTTCAGTACTATAGCAAGGATTGTACACGTGGTGGATCTTTGGTATTAATCTTTTTAGCTGAGGTGGACTTGTTTACATTTCTATTTTGGATTATTTCTTGTAGAGATGTTTTACAGTTCATTTTGACCGTTCATATTATGTGCATGGAAATGCTTGAAATAGAATTGCAGCAAATATCTGTAGGAATTGAAGGGGTGATAGTTGGAGTTTAGAATTCTTCTGCTTATGACAGTTGATACTGGTTCATTTTCTAATTTAAAATGTAAGTGAGGATTTTATTTTAACCTGCTTCTGTCATCATTGCTCAGAGTTGAGAGTTAAGAGTGTTTTAATTGTTCTATATACCAACAATGGAACAATAAAATTATTATTCTCAGCAGTGTAACCAGCCTGAAAGCACAGAACTCAATAGATTACATGATAAACTAAATTAGATTTATTTATTTAATTATTAGTTTAAAAAGAAAAAAGAAAAACAAAGTCTTTAGTGCAATCAATACAGTTTGTACAAATCAATCAATTTTGTGAGACACAGTGCAATCAAGACACTTTTGCTGTGAATTGGTGGACATAGCTCAGTCAATCACAGGTACTGATCTCCCTGCCATCGAAGAGATCTACAGAAGGTGCTGCCTCAAAGGCAGCCAGCATCATCAAGGACCCACACTACTCTGGCCATGCCCTCATTTCACTCCCACCATCAAGGGAACCAAGGTGGTATAGAAGTCAGAAAACTGACCCTTCATTCCTGGCAAGTTGACAAGCCAGCCTGTAATGCAACCAGTCAATATGCTCTCTACTGTACACCTATAACAGTTCAAGCACATATTAGTATAAGAATATAAAATTTGAAATTGTAATGGGATAAGATGATCATTGGCAAACCAGCTGGCTATACAAATGCTGAAGAGCGCTGAGAGCTATAGATTATCACATTTCTGTGAAGGTGGCAAGACATGCTGAGAAAGATTTGTTTTTTTAAAACTTTCTAATGTGGTTTTGTCATTTGAGGAATTGCGTATGAAGGCAATGATATGATAAGCCTTTTATAGATATGGCTAGATCTTGAATATTGTGTTCTGATCATTGTACTCAAGGAATTTGAAGATGACTTTTGCTATAAAGTCTCTTCAGAGTGAAGAAATATAAGGGAAAAAGTTAAGTAATTCAACCAAGGGACATTTTGATGAAATACATTGAATTGAATTGAATTGATTTTATTAGGGACAGTGCATATTAATAAACATTTGCATGTAATATGCAAGATTGTAGCCAGTAGGTAATTTCCATCTTTAGTCCCACACAAGGTAAACACATCCCAAACAAGGTAAGAACAAAAGACAAAAACAAAAACAAAACAAACAATATGGTTTAGCCTGCAGTCATAACATAGAATAAATAACAAACACTCAACACAGTTTAAAGACCCAAAGTCATTGTCTCTTCCCTCCTTGCTTTCCCTCTGCGCTGAGGCAATCCAAGCCTCCGATGTTATGACCCCGCCGGGGGATGGTAGGTAAGTCCCGCAGGCTGAATCCGATCTCCGCAAACGGGCCGGTTCAAACTCCGCGGCCCGGGGCGGTCGAAGCTGCCGCCCTCCAGTCCAGCGGACATAAGGAGAAATAATTGCTGTTAGGGTGCAAAGTCCGTTCAGCATTTGAGTTCTATATTTAGATAGCACTAGCAGTTTCCAGACTCACTTGATGGTGGGAGTGTAATAGGACTGAAACATGCTGCCAAGTGGAAAGTACGTACTGGCCGTTTGCAGTTTAGCCAGAGCTCATCTGCTTAAAATGCTGTTCCTGTCGTGAGTAGCGAGACTTTGTGTGGCAGTGGACTCTTGGAGGATGTAATACCGTCAAAAGATTTCAGCCGAACAACAAAATTTGGCACTGCCTCATTTAGGCAGCTATCAAACCTATCAAGGACTCTGAATGCTTCTGGATTTCCCGACATTCAGAGATGTTCAATAGTTATAAAAAATAAATGAAACCTATGTATTTGAAAATTAAAACTGACGTTTTAATTTGGATAAACTTCTTGCTGATATTTATTTTCCACTGCTATTCCTCCACTGAAATATACCACCTGACAGCCAGTTATCCCTTCCACAGTTTGCCAATAACCAGATTTTAATTGTTCATGTTCCCAGTACTTTACACCTTTGATTGTACTTGTAATTTCATGAGGTCTGACGCTACTGTGCATCAGTATTGTCTTGCTTGTTGGTGTACCTCTCATATGCTTGAATTCACTTGATTTGTTATTTTATTGAGAACTAAATTATTGGATGTGAAATTGGTTTGTAAGTGATGGCAATAAGTGATACAGGGCTCGCCACAGTGGTACACTTCCAACTTTTTAATTTATGACAAATATGTGATATAAAAATAAATTTGTTTAACTTTTCATAATTTGTTTTACCCCTATACCCTTTGATGGAGAAGCAGCTATTTGCTTTTACTACACTAAAACTGCTCACTTGTGGCCTCCACAAAATGCTATGATTTTATTTTTTTTGGCTGATGTATTAGTCATAATTAATTTAGTAATAATTAAATTCTGCTCATCCGCAGGGCTAACCAATATGCACCATAGTATTCTGTGTTGCCTACTGTGCCAATTTAGCCATTTTTTATTATTATGGTTGGATCCACTGACTTGACATTTTTCTTTCTAGTGATTATGCAGCAGATGAAATCACTCATTGCATTCGACCACAAGACATCAGGGAGCGAAGAGCAGTTATCATACTCCGAAAGTAAGAATTGATCATTCTTTGATGTAGCAGCTTTAATATTAATCTGTTTCTTCCATGTGGTTAAGTGTTTATTTTACTTCTAGTTATCACTTCTGGAACGGAGGGACAGAAAAGTAACACCTGAACATTAATGTGTAGGAAGGAACTGCGGATGCTGGTTTACACTGTAGATAGACACAATGTTGGAATGACTTAGCGGGGACAGGCAGCATCTTTGGTTGGAAGGAATGGGTGATGTTTTGGGTTGAGACTCTTCTCGACCCGGAACGTCACTCATTCCATCTATCCAGAGATGCTGCCTGTTGCGCTGAGTCATTCCAGCATTTTGTGTCTATACTGAAAAGGAATGTCTACCTTCGAAAGCCAATAAATGTTGTTAACATTTCTGATTAGGAGAATTAATTCCATCTGCTCTAATCATTGGACTGGGAGTGGAGTTCACTGGAGTTATTTGGAAAGGGAGAGTAAATGGCCGAGATTGTGTTTGCTATATATATATATATACATCTACACGCATTGCAGATGCTGGAACTCATGCTGGCAGATGCTGCCCGTCCCACTGAGTTACCCCAGCATTTTGTGTCTAGAATCCTGAGAATATTTGGGTGTCATTGCAGACAACATCAAAATTAACAATTCAGGTCAATGACGTTGCAAATTGATTATTTTTTTGACTCTAGGCAATTAGACATGAGACAGCAGCAAATAACTTGTATATCCTTTTCTTTCTCCTTATTCAGTTTATTTTCTTGTTTCTTTCAGTTTCTGTATCGTACATTGCCTGTAATGTTGTCTTATACACAGCTGCATAAATCACCTGAGATTTGACCTGTTCAGGTTTTATGTATTTATTATATTTTTCCAATTTTCATTTATACTAATTCGCAGTCTGTCTAGTTACTTACGAAGATCCCATGTGATTAGTACAAGGATGTGCTGAAAAACCAGCATCGGCAATAATTGTATGTAAGCTGTATCTATGCATTTGTGTTCAGTGGTAGGATTTACTAGACTTATATAATGTCTTTTTTTCTCCAATAGAACAAGGACAGATGCACCACGTTTGGATTCAAAATCATTAACTAGCTCAGTGTTACCGGTACACGTGTCCAACAGACAGCTGAATAGTGACCGATATCAAGCATTACTGAAACAGAAACGGTCTCATCGAAAGGCTGATCCAGATGCTGCACACAGGTAGGTTGGAAGGGAGATTGTGAAGGGTTGGGGGGGGGGGGTGTTTCATGTTGGGGCAAGCTGGGGAATTGTATGGTACTTGGTTGTTAACCTAGATTCAGCTAGTTTATTGTCAAATACACCCAGGCACAATGACATTTATTGTTTGCTTGAAGCTCGCACAGTAAATGATCTACACAATAAAGATAAATACAATGAGTGCAAAGCATAGATTCTTGTGCAAAAAAAAACTTGTAATGGCAGAATAATCAAAATGAGATAGGAGTTTGTGCAGCACCTCTGGGGAAATGGGTATGAAAGAGGTTTTCAGGAGTCTGAATGCAGAGTGGACTAAGTTCTTAAATCTGGATACAATGTCCTATATCGTCCAGAGGTAGGGAAGAGAAAAGGAAGTGGCTGGTGTGGTTGACATCCATGTGGTAGCAAAGGAATTTTGGTGTATCTTTGCATTGTGGAATGTTACTGATATTCAAACTAGATTGAGAACTCGTAAAAGATTACTAATCCCCCGGACATTCTTGGGTATATTTTAAAGCACTTGAAGAATTACTTGTGAAATACTGTCAGTTATTTATAGCTTAGACATTCTGCAGGGTGTAGTAAAATATGTGACCATCTAATATATTTATTGAAGAATAAAGCTTTAGGAGAGTGCCACCAGGTTCCCACCAATCTGTATGGTTTAATAAAGGACACGCCTGTTGGTGGTTTGAGGAGCGGTCATAAAGTCCTAGTCATATAACATGGAAACAGACCGCTCCAGGGTGGCAAAGTTGTGCAGCGGTAGAGTTGCTGCCTTTCAGCCGCACACCCGGGTTTGATTCAGACTACTGTTACTGTCTGTACAGTTTGTATGTTCTCCCTGTGACTGCATGGGTTTTCCATGGGTGCTCCTCCAAAACTCCAAAGACATACAGATTTGTACGTCGATTGGTATCAATTGTAAATTGTCCCTAGTGTGTAGGATAGTGATGGCGTGCTGGGATTGTTGGTCGGTGCGGACTCGGTGGGCCGAAGGGCCTGTTTTCATGCTGTATCACTAAACTAAATTCAACTCGTGTCAACTTGTAATAACTAATAAATAACGATTGAATGTATTAGCTCTTTGAACACTTGGCATTGATGTGTTGTGTGACAAAAATTAACTGCAGTCCCATTGTTTCCTTTTCAAAGGCCTAGAATTTTAGAAATGGACAAAGAGGAGAATCGACGATCTGTGATTTTACCAAAACACCGCAGGAGGAGTGACAGTGCCGCAGAAAATTACTGGCGAAAAACGCACGATTGTGCGGATGATGAAGAAGATGAGGGTGGTGAAGGTGGAGTAGCAGGTAGCCCAGTCCGAAAAGTAAAAATGCGACGCCACTGATTGGAGAAAGAAAAAAGTAGACTCTAACTTGAAGGCTGAAGGACAAGATATGCACTACTCATTTCTAAAGGGGACAACTCAACATTTACATTCAGATTCAAAGAAGAAGTTTAAAAAAAACGCTCTTTAAAATGGAAGGATTTATCCTTGAGGGTGAAAGTGGCAGGAGAATGCTGTTATGTTGCAGCCAGATGGCCTCTGTTTCATTCTACCTTTGTTATTGGGTAACGTTGTATAGCCTATTTTCCCCTCTTTTGTTTTATTATTTAAAGCCCAAATTAACTCGCACAGCTCTGTTAAAGCAAATTGTTTAAAAAAAATATATTAATTTTTTTTAACTACATTCTTTTGAAATGAGAAGCAGCCGGAGTATCATGGTATCATATGCGCTTTTTCGAACTTCAGCGTTTCCAATATTAGGGTTGCACATTTTGGAAAGTTCCCAAATCTATGTTAAATATATTGTTGCATAAGAACTCTCACTGAGAGTAATTTTTGTTTCCACATAGGGGGAGAAAAACACACGTGTGTTGGCTTGTAACAAAGTTGTACAGTTCTAGAAAAACAAAAACAAAGTTTAATGTAAGCAAAAGAATGAGTTATGTAAATGAAAATAGGTATTTTATGTAAAAAAAAAACAAAAAAAGTTTTAATTTGGGTAACTGTCAGAAAGAGAGTTTGCCTGTCAGCAGGGCCTTTAACCTGGATGCTTGCTTTATTTCTTGTACAAATGCTAAATTTGATTAAATGCAAAGAGCATCACTTTAACTTGAGTGTAATGTCTAAATTCCTGGACTTGGGGTGTTGGGGTGAGGGGGGGGGGGGGAGGGGGAGGAGAGAGAGAGAGAGATCAGTAATAATGTGAACAGTCTTTAAACTGACTCAATCCCCCAGAAAATTTCAGATGTTACACTAAGAATTACATTAGGAAATATATAAAGATCTCACAGCATCTGTGGAGAGAGAAACAAGTTAGATTAGATGATATTACCACCGCAGTTGCTGCTTGTATTTCCAGCATTTTGTTTTAAGATTCTGACGAAGTGACTCACTCGCTCAAAAACTGATTTTGAAAAAGAACCCACAGACTAAGAAGGTTTTGTCCCTTTTTAAATAGTTAACTCCTTATCCTTTTCTTGGGAAATAGTTTAGGATTCTTTTACCTCTGGTTCACAGCTGAATTAAGTTAGTATGTTTTGGACACTGATAAAGTGCAGGGTGGGGATATACAATGTTAGCCTGCTGACACTCACTCTGATTAACGACATGTTGATCCCTTTTTAAAGTTTGTCGGTTAAGCGGATGCTAAGAAAACTGAGATTAATGTTGTTTCATTTCATGATTAGTTTTTTTTAAATTAATATTTGCCATTATGCAGAATAAGTAATGTTTGCTTATTTTAATTGTGCTTGTCTTTACATAGTTACTAATATGTGAGTAAAGCAACTTATTAATTGCACAGTAGATGTCATAAACTGTTACAGATGTAAACTATTATTTAACAGTACAGCACGAGAACAAGCCCTTCGGCCCACAGTGTCTGTGTCAAACACAATGCCAAGACAATATCCTATTTACCTGTATTTAATCCATATCTCTTCCTTCCCTGCATATCTTTGTCTATCCAAAAGCCTCTTAAATGCCATGAACGTATCTGCTTCAACTACCAACTCCATAGCAGGTTCTAGTCACGCGCCACCATTTGCCGAGAAAAAGTTGCCCCGCATATCTCCTTTAAACTTTGCCTGCTCACCTTACAGTTATGCCCTGTGGTATTTGATTATCCCATCCTTAGAAAAAGGTTCTAACTGTCTATGCCCTTCATAATTGTATATACTTTTATCAGGTCTCCTTGCAACCTTCAGCACTTCAGAGAAAACAATCCAAGTCTGTCCAACCTATCTGTTTAGTTAATGCCCCCTAATCCATGCATAATTTCTGGTTAACCTCTTTGCACCTTTTCCAAAGCCACCGTATCCTTTCTGTATTGAGGTGACCAGAATTGTGCACAGCCTAACTAGTCCTATAAAGCCTCATCTTCCCCAGACTTCCCGACTCTGGTATTCAATGCCCTGATCTATAAAAGCAAGCATACAGGTCCAAAACTTATTTTTCTGGCAACTGATGGTCTGGTACCTCTAAGCTGCACAAATTTGTGAGAGCGCATTTGAAATCCCCAAAAATGTGGTGCCTGGGCCGGGTGAAGCGGTTGATCTCGCCCTCATCGGGACTTCTACGGCCGATCAACAGGTCGAATTTGCCCTCCTGCGACCGGGGCTCTGGAACACTGGCCTGTCCGGAGCAAGTGGATCAATTCCTATTGACATCTTCGCTGGCCGGCATCTCGGTTGCCTGGTGGATCATTCTTGTATTGTTCAATTCCTGGAGGCCTGCACCGGGGTACAGGCTGCCCGTGTAAGAGATGCAGGTTTCGCTGTAAATTTAATTTACATTTAATATTTGTTTTATTTAAGTTTCTAGCAGGCTATTGTGATATAGAGACAACGGAAGGATATAATTAGTGTGTCGGAGGTGTATATTGTATCATTATCTGATCTCTAGGTAGAAGCAAAATGCTGGAGTAACTCAGCGGGTGAGGCAGCATCTCTGGAGAGAAGGAATGGGCGACGTTTGGGGTCGAGACCTCTGTTGGTCAGGCAAAATGTATTATCCGGTGCTGAAAAATTGATGGTGGATCATGTGCCTTCTTTACCACACCATCTACTTGTGTTGCCACTTTCAGGAAGTTATGGACTTGGACCCCAAGATCCCTCTGCATATCAGTGCAGTTAAAGGTCATGCCATTAATTGCATATTTTCTCATTGCATTTAACGTCCCAAAGTGCAACAAAACTTGAATTTTTTTAAAATCAGATAATTTATCTGGACGCTTTTCCCAGTATTTGCACATTTAGAGCAAAGGACCCGGCATCTAAATATCTCGAACATAATTCGAGCATCTAGTGACAAGTACCAGAGCTCTCTACCACTCCCAAATATGAACAATTCCTGCCTGGGTACTTTCTAGAGCACAATTGTCAGTATTTTGCACTGAGTCAGATTGCACTAATCCTATTACTCTGCAATTTTCAATACTAAAGCCTGTATGTTACATTGTTTAATAGAGTATAATTTCAAGTTTCAATGGAAGTGATTGCTTGCCAATTTCATTGGCCACTGTGGTTATAGTAGCAGCTGCGTTCTTAAGCGACAATGGTGTCTGATTACGGTGTGGATGTTCAATGGAAATCGGTTTTTCCAGATGGCTTTTCTCTTCTTGTCAATTTACAAAGTAACTTTTAAGTGGTTCTCTAGTTCCCAATTGAAATTGCATTATGACAAATTTGGCATGCTGCATGATAGTGTTCCCCAATTCATCAATTGCATTCAAACGAATGTATTTCTAGGTCAGTTTATTGTCACATGTACCAATTAAGGAACAGTGAAATTCAAATGACCAGAAAGCCATACTAAAAAAAGCAGCAAGACACACAATTACATAAAAGTTAACATAAACATCCACCACAGCGGATTCCCCACGTTCCTCACTGTGATGGAAGGCAATAAAATCCAATTCTCTTCCTTTTTTATTCTCCCGCGGTCGGGACAGTCGAAGCATCCGCAGTCGGGGCAATAAAAGCTCCCGCAGCCAGCGGTCGAAGCCCCCGTGTCGAGGCGATCAAATGTGTCTACTTAAAGTGCCCGTAGACGTCGCTCCTACAACACCTGGCGAGCTATGGAAACCTGCAGTAAAGCAATGGTGTGGTTTAACTAGAATTAGATAAAGTTCTAACATAATCTCCCTACAGTTCCATGCTTGAAAGAGTACAACTTTCTTGATTTGTACTAGGGTTTTTACTGCTATTTCTTTCTTTATATGCACCTTTTGATCAGGAGGTTCTAAATTTGGCCATTCCATTCATTATCTTTGCAGGACCACATTTGAACTCTCCAAATCTCTTTGAACACCTCTTTTCCACTGAAGCTGATTTAC
Source organism: Amblyraja radiata (assembly GCF_010909765.2). NCBI lineage: Eukaryota > Metazoa > Chordata > Chondrichthyes > Rajiformes > Rajidae > Amblyraja > Amblyraja radiata. Next base: position 32,085,856 of record NC_045977.1, on the reverse strand, counting down.
TTGGTCTAATTTTGCTTAATCATTTCTCAATTCAATCTTACATAATTTTATTTATTAAGCTTATGTTGGAAAGCAAAATCCTGGTGAAGGAAAAATGAGGATGTGGGAACCTCTGGCACTTGAGGGTTTTAGAGATGGAGATAAGTGATATTAAAGTAAGATAAAGGAAAATATAAAGGCATTAGTACAAGAACATACAGTGCCCTCCATAATGTTTGGGACAAAGTCCCGTCATTTATTTATTTGCCTTTGTACTCCACAATTTGAGATTTTTACTAGAAAATATCACGTGGTTAAAGTGCACATTGTCGGATGTTATTAAAGGCCATTTTCATACATTTTAGTTTCACCATGTAGAAATTACAGCTGCGTTTACACATAGTCCTCCCATTTCAGAGCACCGTAATGTTTGGAACATGGCTTCATGGGCATTTGTAATTGCTCAGGTGTGTTTAATTGTCTCCGTAATACAGGTATAATGGGGCTGTCCCACTGCGGCGACCGATTCCGCGAGATAAGAAGAGTGTCTTCGACCTTCAAGCTCGAGGGCACTCGCCTGGAAAACCTCGAGCTGGGTTGACTGTCCGCGTTGAAACCGCGAGCTGGATAGACCGAAACACACAGACAAAAAAGGTGGGGGAGCGCTGTCTGAAATTCATGCCCGCGATGAAGAGACGGCTGCCACAGTGTACGGCAAGTCCTTTAGTGAGTGCGGAGGGGGGGGGGGAGAAGGAGTGGAGACACTTTTAAGAAGTATAATAAAGTTTAGCGGGCATTTTACCTACCGGTCGATTTTCCCTGGTCCTGAAAACTCCAATGAAAATGCCCAGTCAGCAAAGGAGATTGCCTAAGGCTGCCCTCGACTGCCTGTAACTAAATAGCGACCCCACTCCACTGCACTACGAGTTAAAAAGAACCATGCTGACCAAATTTTACTCGCGGAAAAATTTACATCATGCTGAAAAAGTTTCCGTGACCTAGCTGAGGCCGTGAATATGCGGGAACTTCCCTCGAGCATGAAGGAGAGTTCCAGTGACCTCATAGGACCTCCTAGGACCATGCTGCGAGTTTGAGTCAAGGGCAAACTCTTCTAAATTCGCAGATTAGGTCGCCGCAGTGGGACAGCCCCTTAAGAGAGCTCACAGCACCTAGTCTTTCCTCCAGTCTTTCCATCATCTTTGGAAACTTTTATTGTTGTTTATCAACATGAAGACCAAACTTATGCCAATGAAACTCAAAGAAGCCATTATGAGACTGAGAAATAAGAATAAAACTGTTAGAGACATCAGCCAAACCTTAGGCTTACCAAAATCAACTGTTTTGAACATCATTAATAAGAAAGAGAGCACTGGTGAACTTACTAATCGCAAAGGGACTAGTAGGCCAATGAAGACCTGCACAGCTGATGACAGAAGAATTCTCCCTATAATAAAGAAAAATCCCCAAACACCTGCTTGACAGATCGGAAACATTCTTCAGGAGTCAGGTGTGAATTTGTCAATGACTACTGTCCGCAGAAGACTTCATGAACAGAAATACAGAGGCCTCACTGTAAGATGCAAACCTCTGGTTAGCCACGATAATAGGATGGCCAGGTTACAGTTTGCCAAGAAGTACTTAAAAGAGCAACCACAGTTCTGGACAAAGGTCTTGTGGACAGATGAGACGAAGATTAGCTTGTATCAGAGTGATGGCAAGAGCAAAGTATGGAGGAGAGAAGGAACTGGCCAAGATTCAAAACATACCACCTCATCTGTGAAACACGGTGGTAGGGGTGTTATGGCTTGGGCATGTATGGCTACTGAAGGTACTGGCTCACTTACCTTCATTGATATTACAACTGCTGATGGTAGTAGCATAATGAATTCTGAAGTGTAAAGACACATCCTATCTGCTCAAGTTCAAACAAATGCCTCAAAACTCATTGGCTGGTGGTTCATTCTGCAGCAAGACAATGATCCCAACAATACTGCTAGAGCAACAAAGGAGTTTTCAAAGCTTAAAAAATTCATGGGTGGCCGTCAATCACCCGATCTGAACCCAATTGAGCATGCCTTTTATATGCTGAAGAGAAAACTGAAGGGGACCAGTCCCCAAAACAAGCATAAGCTAAAGATGGCTGCAATACGGCCTGGCCAGAGAAGGCACCCAACGACTGGTGATGTCCATGAATCACAGACTTCAAGCAGCCATTGCATGCAAAGGAAATGCAACAAAATACTAAACATGACTACTTTCATTTACATGACATTGCTGTGTCCCAAACATTAAGGTGCTCTGAAATGTTGGGGGGGGGGGGGGGGGGGGGCGACACTGTGTATAAACACTGCTGTAATTTCTACATGGTGAAACCAAAATATATAAAAATGGCCTTTATTAAAATCTGACAATGTGCACTTTAACCAAGTGTGATTTTTTTTTTTCCTATTACAAATCTTAAATTGTGGAGTACAGATGCAAATAAATAAATGATGGGTTTTTATCCCAAACATTATGGAGGGCACTGTAAATTGGAGAAGGAATAGGCCATTTATCCCCAGATCATGCTTCAACATTCAATAGAATCACAGCCCTCAGCTACACTTTCTTAATTTTCTCTAAATCCTTAACTCTTCCGCAAACCAAAGATGTGTCTATTTTGTCCTTGGATATATTCAGTGACAGTATTTGGAACCATTACTGTGGAACAGAGACTTCTAAAAATTTAATATGAATAGGTAAGGCTAATATGCATATGGTTTGTGAGAAGGTGTGGCACATAAATGAGGGTTAAGACATTGTGCTAGAGGCAAGAAAAACATTGCTGAGAACAATTTTCTCTACAGCTCTGATAGGAATGTCACAACAACAATTTCACATCACACCTGACACAGAAGGAAAAGAGTTGATGTCAACAGAGATGGAGAGAACACTAATCTGAAGGTATCAACAGTTGCCTATGCAAAGGCAGCAGAGTTGGGGTAAAATGTTCTCTAGTTTACAATTTGTACCATAGACAGCTTCCGATGGCACAGTCGAGTAGGGAGTAAAGTTGTTCCCTTGCAGCTCCAGTGAATCAGGTTCAATCGTGACTACTGGTACTTTTTATGTACAGTTTTCATATTCTCCTTGTGGCTAAGTAGATTTCCTTTGTGCTCTGGTTTCCTTCCACACCCCAAAAAACAGGCAGATTTAAGATATAAATTAGGTTAATTTGGTACTAAAAATTGTTCCTCGTGTAAAAAAATATGAGTCGTAAAAATCTAGGGCTCCGTGGACTGAAGGGCTAATTTCTGTGCTTAGATTATGACTTGGAATTGAGTGTCTGTATATGTTAATGCTCTTTAATTTGCACATCTTCACGTGTGTCCATTGGAAGGCAATTCTGCTCATTCGGATCCAAAAGTTCTTTCCTCTGTGGACTGCATTTGGCCTTAACTTCCTTCTTGGAGTTATAAGTTCAAGTTCACATTTATTGCCACATGCACCAATGAAGGTACAGTGGAATTTGATTTACAATGCAGCCACACAATCAAAAAGAGCACAATACACAATAGAGTATAACATGAACATCCACCACAGTGGAATTCACCGTGGTGGAAGGCAATAACGTTCAGTCCGTCCTCCTTTGTTCATCCGTGGTCGGGGCCATGAACCCTCCGCAGTCGCCGCTATGGACAGCCCGATGTACAAGCCCTCTCGTCTGGATGATCCAAACTCCGACGTTGGGACGGACGGACATTCCGCGGCTTGGAGGTCCCGAATCGGCCGCTTCCTAACGGAGACAGCGACTTCATGATGCTATAGGCCGGCGGTCAGAGCTCTTCTCCAGCGATCCCCGGCGAGGGATCCCAGACTCCGCGATGGAAAGTCCACGCCGCACCCACGGCTAGAAGCTCCGCAGACCGCATCTTCAGGATGTAGTCTGCGGGCCAGCGATCGGAGCACTTCTGGCGACCCCCGGCAAAGGTTCGCCCGCTCTGCGATGGAAAGTCCTCGCTGCTGAAGCTCTGGGCCCGACTCCGGGAGAGGCCGCACCAATCCAAGCTGTTAGGCCGCGAGGGAGGGCGAAAATGCGACTCGGAGAAAAGTCGCATTCCACCGAGGTAAGTGACTGAAAAACAGTTTCCCCCTATTCCCCGCCACCACCCCCCACACTAAAACACACTTTTAGACATTAAAAACAAAAAAAAGTCAAAAGGACGAACAGCTGCTGGCAAGGCTGCCGGCTCGTGGCGCCACCCGATGGAACTGAGCAAAGAATCTCACTGACTTGTCACGTGACAATAAAGCATTCCTATTAAGCATTGCTGCAATTTTTTCCTCTCCCGGTACAGATACTGGAATTGAAGGCGAGGTCCAGGTGATAAATGCACAGGTTCCAATTCTGCTTTCCACTGTATTGAGTACAAATTAAAGACAGTCATAAACCATAGGCATGAATGTTTAACTGCTATGCCTCTTTGAATAGTATCTTTGGGATATAGAGACTGCAACCAGAGAGCAATCCTGAACTTCTATCCACCTCATTGGTGACCATCGGACTAGCTTTGATCGGACTTTACTGGCTTTATCTTGCACAATACGTTATTCTCTTATTATATACAGTATCTACACTGCCTGGCTCAATTGTAATCGTGTATTGTCTTTTCGCTGACTGGTTAGCACGCAACAAAAGTTTTCACTGTATCTCGGTACACGTGATGATAAATTAAAACTGATATAATGTGCACACCCAAACAAGATTCTGAGATAGCATCATCTGAAATACAAACCCATTCAACCATGCACTGTTCCCCCTGTCATGTCTCTCCCAGTGCAATATTCACCATGTTTTTTTTACAAAATTGCAATTCCACATTAGATGCTGAAGTTTGCAAACTGCCAGAACCCCCTTTTAGAGAATGATACCACTACTGGATAAAGCTGTTATATTATTTTCTCTAATTTAGGGGCATTTAGTTATCTTGAGTTTAATGATTTTCTAGGGCAACCCCAATTTTTCCAACCCCAAGTACTTACTTGGGAATTTTTGAAGTTCCAATTTTTGTCTCTGGGTTTCTTTCAATTTTGATCCTTAAAACAAACTTCCTTAACCCTTGAGCTGTCTCCTCCCATCCCCCCCCCCCCGCCCTCGGGCTCCTCCTCCCTTTTCCCTTTTTCCTTCTCCCCCCCCACCCCCCATCAGTCTGAAGAAGGGTTTCGGCTCAAAACGTCACCTATTTCCTTCGCTCCATAGATGCTGCTGCACCCGCTGAGTTTCTCCAGCATTTTTGTGTACTTTCGATCTTCCAGCATCTGCAGTTCCTTCTTGAACACTGAATTCTTAACTTGAATTTTTTTTAAGTAATAGTGACAACTTAATATCCATAATATTTTTTTGCACTATGCTAGTAATGACTGTCTATGTACCTTTTGCTATCAAATAAATATCTTCCCAAGTTAACCCCGGTCCTTAGTTTTGAGTTAAACACTGTTCTAGTACTGTGTAGGAAGGAACTGCAGATGTTGGTTAAAACCGAAGATAGACACAAAATGTTGGAGTCTGAACGGTCTTGTCCCGAAACGTCACCTATTCCTTCTCTCCAGAGATGCTGCCTGTCCCATTGAGTTACTCCAACATTTTGTCTGTATCTTAGACTGATCAGTACTATTGGATTCCTGTACCTGTGAAACATGGGCAGAAGCTTGAAATATTGTTTTCTAACTGATACCACTAGATGGCAGAAGAGTTAAATAATAGCATTGGTAAAACAGACATAAGGAAATGCAGGTAACGTTTCGGGCCGAAACCCTTCTTCAGACTGAAGAAGGGTTTCGGCCCGAAACGTTACCTATCTCCTTCGCTCCATAGATGCTGCTGCACCCGCTGAGTTTCTCCAGCATTTTTGTGTACCTTGGATTTTCCAGCATCTACAGTTCCTTCTTGAACACATAAGGAAATGCAGATTTAGTTGCAGGAATCTGGCGCAAAAATCAAAGTGCTGGAGTAACTCAGCAAGTCAGGCAGCATCTGGGATGGGAATGGACCAACGACTCTTTAGGTTGGGATCCTTCCTCTGGCTGAAGAAGGGTCCTGATCTGAAATAGATAGGCAACCTTTCAGGTAGGACCCTTCACCAAGTGTAAATCTAGAAGCAGGGAAATAGGTGAAATGATAAACTAGATGGTGGGGGGGGGCACGGCGAGTGAGGAAGATGGGTGGGATAGGAGAAATGGGCAGCACACTGAAGTGGGGGTTGCCGTATGACATTTGTAATTCTGGCTCTTGCGGGGAAAAAACAAAAAAACAACACATCTTAATTCAAAATCATTCCTTTTGCTCAAAAGAATTTTACAAGAGCATGATTACATTTCCAGATAGGAAGGATGAGGTCAGGATTCAGAACCAATGATAAAAATTATAAAACTGAGCTCCACTGGGACCAAATGTAAGTCAATGAGCAGTGGGAAGGGGGATGGAGTGTGCAAGTTAGCAATATGTTTTGCATAAGCATAGGTTGGAAAGTGAGCATTGGTGCTAGGAAGGCCTCGACCACGAGTGAACATCTGGGAAGAACGGAGGGGAGGCTGGCTGGACTATGGTGCCTTCCTCACCTTGGTGCCACTGTGTTATGTTGTGTCGTGGACTTTGTGTTTGTGCTTTTTTTAAAAAATATTTTATTTTTAATATGTTTTATTATTTATTATTATTTATTTATTTTTATTTTTATGATACTGCCTGTAAGGGAAATTCATTTCGTTGTCTCTAACTGAGACAATGACAATAAATTTGAATACAAGAATACAATACAATTGGAAGAGCTGAGTCTAAGGGTTATGACCAGATGGATAAATTAAGTAATCTGTGAGGAACAACCTGAATATTTATATTCCTTTAACTAGGTAAAGGACCATCGTGACAACTAATCGGCCTCAGCAGCTAAAGGGACAGGGTTCCTTTTGCTCAAAGTCAGACATTTTTTAAATAGTGTTGTTTATAATGCAATAATTTCACCAACATTAATACTGAAATGTAAAGTTCTGAGAATGGCTGGGCTTGATCCCTAGCTTTTTCTGGGGTATCTTGTCTCTGCTGGGAGGTGGAAGGAGAGTGGATTGAGCCAACTGGTGCTCCACACATGAAGGGTATCCTTTGAACAAATTGGTGCTATGAAACTCCAAAAAAAAAATCCTCAGCAAAACTTTAGGATTCTGCAGGAAAAGATTTTCAGCAATTAAACCTGAAATACCAAAATAGATTTATGGGCGCAGAGTTTATGATTAGGTAGATACTGTGAATCCCCATGTGGTAGTTTTTTTCTTGTGGTCATTGACAGAATATCAAAATATCAAAATATCAAAATATCAAAAGTTGTGATTCACTCACTTCTAAACTCAAAGCTGCAGCTGGTACTGTTTTTTTTTAAAAGTAGGAACATTCTGTCGCTCTCTATTTTTCATGGCTGTCGAGGCCATGTATCACTTAAATCAGATTCATTTTCCCAAAACTGTTGATAATTATATTGCATTAGCCTGTGTTGTGAACCTATCTGTCATGCCATGTGTCAACAATCTGTCGCTCAAATACTCACCAGCTATAGATTACAGTGAGATAACTGAATGAGGTCCAAGTGAGTCACAGGCTGGAATAAAAGCTATCACTTAAGAATTGAAGAAACTTGATGCATGCCTAATAAAAGTCTTCTAACCTCAATGCACCTTATATGCAGGGAGTTTCAGAGATGGCAGACTTATTTGTGTGAACACGTTTACTCTGAATCTCTTGAGTTCCAAATAATGTTCCAGTTAACTTTGCTAAATCAGTTCACAATCTAGTAAAATGTGTTTTTCCCAATTTAGAACCAACACTCCTATTCCAGTCTGAGGAAGGGATTCGGCCCAAAACGTTGCCTATTTCCTTCGCTCCATAGATGCTGCCTCACCCGCTGAGTTACTCCAGCATTTTTGTCCACCTCCTATTTTATCCTTGTTCTTATCCATAACTGTACTCATCTAATAATAATCAGAACACCCACATGTATGTTCTCCCACTGATACAGACGCACAATTGCACAGTTAGTAGAGATACTGCCTCACACCTCTAGTGACCTGAGTTAAATCCTGACCTCCAGTGCAGTCTAAGGGGAGTTTACATGTTCCCCATATAACTGGGTTTCCTCCAGGTGCTCTACATTTCTCCCACATCCCAAAGATGTGCAAGTTGGTAAGTTAATTGGTCTTGTAAGTGTGCAGGTAGGCGAGTGGTAGAATCTGACGAGACTTGGAAATGTGGAGAAAACAGAATTAGTGCAGTAGTCTGAGCTGATGAGCTTGTTTCCATGCTGTGACTCAATGATTCCTTTTACCTGCCTAACTTCATTCCCTAAAACTAAATGTAGAATTACCTACCCAGCCCTTTGGTTAGGCCTGCTCTATCCCCTCTTAAATAATTGTCATAAATGCAGTTGAGAGATTCTGTGTCCTATATACCTTTTACATTACTGCATTCCAGTTAGTATTAATAATAATAATAATACATTTTATTTATGGGCGCCTTTCAAGAGTCTCAAGGACACCTTACAAAAATTTAGCAAGTAGAGGAAAAACATGTAAGCGGAATGAAATAAATAGTAGAGACATGACTAGTACACAAATTAAAGACAGAATTCAATTCAAAATACAATATGAGGCAATTCAAGCACAGATGAAAAGGGAGGGGGACGTGGGGCTAAGGATAGGCAGAGGTGAAGAGATGGGTCTTGAGGCGGGACTGGAAGATGGTGAGGGACACGGAATTGCGGATCAGTTGGGATGGGAGTTCCAGAGCCTGGGAGCTGCCCTGGAGAAGGCTCTGTCCCCAAAACTGCGGAGGTTGGATTTGTGGATGGAGAGGAGACCGGCTGATGTGGATCTGAGGGACCGTGAGGGTTGGTAGGGGGAGAGGAGGTCAGTGAGATATGGGGGGGGGGCAGATGGTGGAGGGCTTTGTAGGTGAGGACCAGGATTTTGTAGGTGATCCGGTGGGAGACGGGAAGCCAGTGAAGTTGTTTGAGGACTGGAGTGATGTGATGCCAGGATTTGGTGTGGATGATGAGTCGGGTGGCTGCGTTCTGGACCAGTTGGAGTCGGTTGATGTAGGTGGAGCTGATGCCAGGGAGAAGTGAGTTGCAGTAGTCCAGTCGGGAGGAGATGAAGGCATGGATGAGTCTCAGCAGCGGGAGGTGTGAGAGAGGGTCTGATTTTGGCGATGTTGTGGAGGTGAAAGAAGGAGGTTTTAATGACATGGCGGATGTGAGGCTCAAGGGAGAGGGTGGAATCAAAGATCACGCCAAGGTTGCAGGCCTGGGGAGATGGGGAGACAGTAGTGTCGTCAATGGTGAGAGTGGGGTTATTGATTTTGCTGAGTGGATTTGGAGCCTATGAGGAGGAATTCTGTTTTATCGCTGTTGAGTTTGAGGAAGTTATGTTGCATCCAGGTTTTTATAGCTGACAAACAGGAGTTGATATGGGAGAGGGGGGGGGGGGGGGGGGGGTTGTGGGGGGATTTGGTGCCGAGGTAGATCTGGGTGTCATCGGCGTAACAGTGGAAGTCCAGGTTGAAGTGGCGGAGTATCTGACCAAGGGGGAGGATGTAGATGATGACGAGGAGGGGGCCGAGTACGGAGCCTTGGGGAACGCCTTGAGTGACTGTGACTGTAGCAGAGGTGTGGTTATGGAGAGAGATGAAGTGGGATCTGTTGGAAAGGTAGGAACAGAGCCAGCTGAGTGCAGAACCTTCAATGCCAAGGTCCCCAAGTCTGGTAAGCAGGATGTTATGGTTCACTGTATCGAAGGCTGCACTCAGGTCGAGGAGGATGAGGATGTTGAGGGAACCAGTGTCAGCAGAGGTGAGGAGGTCGTTGAGGACTTTGAGGAGCGCAGTTTCTGTGCTATGGAGGGGGCGAAAGCCAGATTGGAGGGGTTCGAATAGGTTATACGCAAGGAGGTGGGAATGAAGTTGTGACGCAACGATACGCTCCAGGGTTTTTGAAAGAAAGGGGAGGTTTGAGATTGGGCGTTAGTTAATGAGAGAGGAGGGATCAAGACCAGGTTTCTTTAAGATTGGTGTGACAGCAGCAGTTTTGAAAGTAGAGGGGACAATTCCTTGGGACAGTGAGGAGTTGAAGAGATTAGTGAGGGAGGGGCAGTGAACGGGGAGGCAGGACTTCAGCAGGGGAGTGGGGAGAGGGTCGAGGGAGCAGGTAGTGGGTTTGGAAGAGCTGATGAGTTTGGAGATTTCAGTAGGGGTGACCAGGTCAAACTGGGAGAGGAAGCAGTGTGGAGGAGAGGTAAGGAGGTCAGTGGAGATGTTGAAAGGAGGGGCCTTGGTAGGTGGTGGAGTAGATGGTGGATTAGAGGAATTTATTTTTTCTCTCTAACATTCCTGGTGTGCATCCACTTGTCAGAAATTATTTTTTCTATCTCTCTCAGACTGTGGTCATCTATTGAACACTCCTAAATGTAATTGTTCTTTTTTTTGTTAAATCGTATGCTCTCGTTTGATGATCCTAATATGTCATCCTGTTTCAGCATTTTCCCGGCTATCTCATTGTAACACTCAGCAACTAGCAATATTACACCCAGTTTTGACCCTCTTTCAGTGAAACATTAAATACATTTCTATGTGTTACCAGGGCCTTCAGCTGATCTGCCTGTATCACCGATTATTTTGCTCTCAGTAGTGTACTATTAGGCACAGCTGGACCTTTTTCTGGTCTATTTTTGCACCTTTGGTTTCTCTGCCTTACAATGTCTTTGTCCCTTTTTTTTTGCCTTCCATTTCCATTTTTGGTGTTCTCTCTTCTGAATCTTTGCTCAGTTTCCTATCCCTCATCGAGCCAATTTAGACCCCCTCCGCTACAATTGACGTTTCTCCTTCTTCCCTGAAAATTATTCGGCTGTTTGTGGAGTTTTCTCCGTGACTGTCATTTGTTTTTTACTGGTTGCTCCAACTTCCTCCCAGTACAAAGGTGAGCGGTAGGAATCTGGAGGAAGAGCCATTGGTTTAGTTATGAGATACAGCGTGGAAACAGTCCCTATGGCCCAGCGAGTTCTCGCCAAACAGTGATCCTCATACACTAGCACTATCCTACACACTAGGGACAATTTACAATCTTTACCAAAGCCAATTAACCTACAACCCTGTACGTCTTTGGAATGTGGGAGAAAATCGGAGTACCCGAGGAAAACCCACGTGGTAAAGGGGAGAACGTACAAACTGCATACAGACGGCACCTGCAGTCAGGATTGAACCCAGGTCCCCGGCGTTGTAAGGCAACAACTCTATCACCGTGCTGCCTCGCTGCTGCAGGTTGATGGGAATGTGGTGGGGGGAAAAAAAAATGGAAGATGGGAGTGCTCTCCGAGACAGCATAACTGCCTTCTCCAAGGCAAGGAAATATGAAGAAAGTTCTCGACCTGAAACGTCACCCATTCCTTCTCACCATAGATGCTGCCTCATATGCTGAGTTACTCCAGCATTTTGTATCGACCTTTGATTTTATCCAGCATCTGCAGTTCTTTGTCACACAAAAGGAAGCATGAAAACTGATCAAAGACCAAGATAACCTCTCAGTTCTCCTGAATTTTAGTTTAGTATATTATTGTCACGTGTACAGAGGTATGGCACCTGGTCTGTTTTGGCCATCACCCAGTCTTTCACCGCCTACACTGTCTTGATCTGTAGAGTACTCAGCTTCTACAATGTTCAAACCTTATCTCACAACCTAGTGGACTGCAGGCAAATTGGCTGTTCTTCAAACTCCAATGTTTTCCTTTTTTTCTTCTTCTCTTCTGTAATGAACATGAGAAAAACAAAGCTATTAAGTTCATTTCTTGATAACCAGAACAAAAAAAATCAGAGGTAATTGAGACTTCATTTGAAGTACTGTAGACACCTTGGCCTCTATATTTTAAGATGGAGTTAGGGCCATTTACAAGGGTAGATATAAACACTGGAATGATAATAGAACTGTAAGGTCTTGCCCATTAGTAAAGATTGACCAGATCTTAACTAAAATAATCCTAACTTTGACCGGTCAAAGTTAGGATTATGGATGACATAAAAATCAAAACAATCTGTCCATCTAACTAATTGGAGTCCTTTGAACTACCTTTAATTGGACTTTATCTTGCATATCTTGTTATACCCTTTATTCTTTATCTGTGCACTGATTGTAATCACGCAGAGTATTCACCTGGGTAGCTAACAAACAAATCCTTTTTATTGTACCTCTACACGTGACAACAATAAAATCAACCAACAGAATTAATCTGGGTTTCCAAAGGGGAATTATTCCAAAAGGGAATAATGGGAAAGTAGTTTTCAGTTTTGTTTATTGTCATGTGTACCGAGGTACAGTGTAAAGCTTTAACCAGTCATACCAATCAGTTAATACTGCCGGGTTGTAAACTGCTCAAGCAAAATATGAGGTGCTTTTCCTCCAATTTGTGTTTGCCCTCAATCTTGACAATGGAGTGCTTTGATTTTTCGTTTTCACACCTTACCCTTCCATATCTCTGTGTCTCCCTCTCCCCTGAGTCAGTCCCCTGAGGACACTGCCCAAATTGTCACCCATTCCTTCTCTCAAGAGATGCTGCCTGTCTCAGTGAGTTACTCCAGCATTTTGTGTCAAGCCGGGATTATAAATGAAACAGGCCATTCCCATTGTTAGCTATGGGCTAGGTTAAAATGAGTTACAGACAATGAATAGGAAGAAATTACAGAAGCTAGTTTAAACCTAAGATAGACACAACATGCTGGAATAACTCAGTGGGACAGGCAGAGAAGGAATTAGTGACGATTCAGGATCTGAAGGTATGAGACGGGAATTGGCTAAGATAGACTGGCAAATTATACTTAAAGGGTTGACGGTGGAGATGCAATGTCAAAGATTTAAAGACCGCATGGATGAACTCCAAAAAATGTTAATCCCTGTCTGGCGAAAAAATGAAACGGGGAAAATGGCTCAACCGTGGCTAATGAGGGAAATCAAGGATAGTGTTAAATCCAAGGAAAAGGCATATAAATTGGCCAAAGGAAGCTGCAATACGGAGGACTGAGAAATTTAGAACTCAACCGAGGAAGACAGAGGGGTTAATTAAGAGCATGAAAGAAAGCTTGTCGAATATAAAAACTACTCAAAGCTTCTTTAGATATGGAAAAAGGAAGACAAATGCAGGTCCCTTACAATCAGAGGCAGGTGAATTTATAATGGAAAACAAGGAAATGGCAGAACAGTTAAACGAATACTTTGTGTCTTCCTCAGTGAAAACAACCAATCTCCCAGAAATACTAGGGGACCAAGGATCGAGTGGGAGGGAGGAACTGAAGGGAATCCGCATTAGTCAGGAAATGGTGTTAGGTAAACTGTTGGGACTGAAGGCAGATAAATCCCCAGGGCTTGATGGTCTGCAGCCCAGAGTACTTAATAATAATAATAATAATAATAATAATAATAAATACTTTATTGATCCCCTCAGGGAAATTCAGATGTCCAGAAGCTCCCAACCAACAAACCCACAGATTCAAAACAAACGCAGACAGAAAATACATAGAATACAATGTGGACACTACCTGAGAGCAATAAATACTTAAAAAGACCAATAATTAACAGTTAAAAATTAATAATTGCAAAATGCATCCCCCTACAGCCTAGCGGTCCGAATTATAAAATCTAATGGCTGCAGGGGTGAAGGATCTCCTGAACCGCTCCGTTCTACAGGGCAGGGAGAGGAGCCGGTTGTTGTTCCGAGTGCTCTTCTGACTCTCCAGAATTATATGGAGGGGATGCCCGGGGTTTTTCAGGATGACCTGCACCTTGTGCCTCATACGCCTCTCAAGCACCTCCATCCCAGAGTCTACTCTCCCCTCCAGCACTGAGCTAGCTCGTTTAACCAGTTTGACCAGCTTCCTATTGTTTTTTGCACTAATGCTGTTGCCCCAGCAGACAACAGCGTAGAAAATAACGCTTGCAACCACTGTGTTGTAAAACATGTGCAGCATATCCTTACACACATTGAAGGATTTGAGCCTTCTGAGGAAAAAGAGTCTGCTCTGGCCTTTTTTGTAGAGGGAGTCAGAGTTGACAGACCAGTCCAGTTTGTTGTCAAGGTGCACTCCAAGGTATTTATATGCAATCAGATATGCAATCTGATTGTGACCCTAGAAATTGTGGATGCATTGGTGATCATTGTCCAATGTTCTCTCGACTCTGGCTATCCTCCAGTCCACAGGAACTGGTCCAATGAAACCCTGCTTTTTAAGAAAGGAGGGAGAGAGAAAATGGTGAATTATAGACCAGTTAGCCATACATTGGTAGAAGATGCTTGAGTCGATTGTTGCAGCGCATTTGGATAGCAGTGACAGGATCGGTCAAAGTCAGCATGGATTTATGAAGGGGAAATCATGCTTGACTAATCTGGAATTTTTTGAGGATGTAACAAGTAGAATGGATAAGAGAGAGCCAGTGGATGTGGTGTATCTGGACTTTCAAAAAGCCTTCGACAAGGTCCCACACAAGCGATTAGTGTGCAAAGTTAGAGCACATGGTATTGGTGGTAGGGTATTGACATGGATAGAGAACTGGTTGGCAGACAGGAAGCAAAGAGTAGAAATTAACGGGTCCTTTTCAGAATGGCAGGCAGTGACTAGTGGGGTGTGATGAGGCTGCAGGGTGACTTGGAAAGGTTGGGTGTGTGGGCAGATGCATGGCGGATGCAGTATAATGTGTATGTGTGTGAAGTTATCCACTTTGGTGACAAGAACAGGAAGGCAGATTATTGTCTGAATGGTGTCAGATTAGGAAAAGGGAAGGTGCAACGAGATGTGCTGGTACACCAGTCACTGAAAGTATGCATGTAGGTACAGCAGACAGTGAAGAAAGCTAATAGCATGTTGGCCTTCATTGCGAGAGGATTTGAGTTTAGGAGCAAGGAGGTCCTACTGCAGTTGTACAGGGCCCTGGTGAGGCTGCACCTGGAGTATTGTGTGCAATTTTGATCTCCTAATTTGCGGAAGGACATTATTGCTATTGAGGGAGTGCAGCGTTGATTCACCAGGGGGGGGAGGTGGTCGGAGTGGTTCGGGGTGCTGTTGGGGTGCCGGTGCAGCGCAGTCAGTGAGCGGAGTTACCAGACTGTCCCCAACTCTGCTGCAGCCGACGGGGACGTTGCCGGGTTTTCATCCCCGTGTCCACTGCCCAGAGCCGCGGACCCGGCCCCGTGTGTGTGCGCTGCTGACCCTCAGCCCGTGACAGCGCGGCCGCACAGGGGGAGAGTGGGGGCTGTCCCGAGGGATGCGCTCCTTCGGCCGCTTACATCTTGGTGGTCGGGTTCAGAGCAAAGAACCTAGAGCATTTGGTTCAGAGCGCTCAGTCACCCTCCAGCCCTGGGCTGTCGTGGGCCGGGACTTGCCCTCAATCCGCCGGCATGCTGCTCTTTCGCAAGTCAGTAAGCAGCAGTGATTTTGGCGGTTTTCACTCACGGTTACCCCTGTTTCCACAATTTTTTACAGCGTAAAAATTGACCGTTTTGTTGGTTTTTAACAGGTAAGAACACATGTGTTGCGTGTGTTACTAGTGTATGCCAGAAGCTGCCTTGTACTCCAGTAGGATTGAGCTACTCCGTGCGTCACACCCTATGGCCTGATGACCTTACGTGCAACCACCTGCTCGAAGGGCTGAATGGCCTACTACTGCAGCTATTTTTCTATGTCGAGACCCTCCTTTAGACTGATGTCGGGGCGAGGGGGGCCACATAGACAAGGAAGTGTAATGTGTGAAAATAGGACAAAGGGAATGGAGATCAAGGAAAAGAGAATAGGTAACTCTCGTTTCCCATATCCCTAACCAGTCTGAAGAAGGGTCTCGACCCGAAACGTCACCCATTCCTTCTCTCCAGAAATGCTGCCAGTCCCTGCTCAGTTACTCCAGCTTTTTGTGTCTCTAGATCATTGTTAGTTGGGAGAAGGTCACAACAAAACAGACATAAAATGTAGTTTGAGACAGTAAGACTGGTCGGAGAACTGGGAAAGGGGTTGGGATGGAGAGAGGAAAAGCAAGGGTTACTTGAAGTTAGAGAAGTCCATGTCCATACCGTTGGGTTGTGAGGTGCAACTCAACTGGGGTCTGCTATGTTCTGTTGTGCTGAAGCAAAGCAAGAATTTCATTGTCCTATCAGGGACACATGACAATAAACTCCTTCTCCCCCCCCACCGCACCCCACCAGTCTGAAGAAGGGTTTCGGCCCGAAACGTCACCTATTTCCTTCGCTCCATAGATGCTGCTGCTGCACCCGCTGAGTTTCTCCAGCATTTTTATGTACCTTCACTTGAACACTTGTGCCACTAACTACATTTCCCAGGATGCCTTGAAACCGGAAGCGGCACGATGGGGGGGGGGGGGCGCTGCGACGCGATTGGAGCCACTTTGATTGGAGCATACGTCATCACGTGGGAGGGTGGGTCCGATGGTTGATTGGGCCGGCTGGAAGTCACTCAGGTGGCGGGAGCCAATGGAAGCGATCGCCCGCGGAGGCGGGACCAGGCGCGCGGAGCCGCCACAAAAGAAGCGGCCGCGGAGCAACGGTCCCTCGGTCCGAGCTCCAGCCCCCAGGCGTTGCTTCCCCTCCCTCTCTCTCTCCCTCTCTCTCTCTCTCTGCGGCTCCACAGCTCCTGCACCCGGCCCAGCTCAGCCCAGCCTGAGCCCCGGTCAGAACCATGATGAAATTTCGATTCCGCCGGCCGGGCAACGACCCGCAGCGGGAGAAACTCAAACTGGAGCTGTTCGCCTTCAATAAGGTGAAGAAGGGGGGGGGAGGTGAATGCAAAGGGGGGAGGGAATGAGAGGTGGGTGCAGGAGGGGAGGTGAATGGAGGTGGAGGGGGGTAGGTGAAGGATAGAGGCGAGAGAAGAAGGGGAAGTAGAGGAGGAGGGCAAAGGAGGGGTAAATGGGCCAAGTCGGATGGGAGCTGTTTGCCTTTAATAAGGTGGAGGGTGAAGAGGAGGGTGAGGGGGGGAGACGAGAGGAGAAGGGGGGGGAGCTGGAGATTCCCCAAAGATGAGGGAAATGGGGCGTCGGATTGGAAGTGTTTGTCTTCAGTAAAACGTGAGGGAGATGACGAAGGGTCTCGACCCGAATCGTCACCTATTCCTTCTCTCCAGAGATGCTGCATGTCCCGCTGAGTTACTCCAGCATTTTTGTCTATATTTTGGGAGGGGGAAAGTAAAGGGAGTTAAATGGGGAGAGTTGGGCCAGTGGGAGAAACTCAAATTGGAGCTATTCATATTCAATAAGATAAAACAATGAGAGGGGAGAGATGTTGAATTGAGGAGGTCATGCGGAGGTCTGTAGAGGAAAGTTGGGAGGTTCGAAAGGTGGAGGATTTGGAATATGATGGAGCACGATAACCTTGGGTGCCAAGATAAGTAGTGGAGCTTGTATTGTAATGGCCTTACGCATTCTGTTGTGCTGCAGCAAGTAAGAATTTCATTGTTCTATCTGGGACACATGACAATAAAACACTCTTGACTCGAGAGAATGAAGATGGGTGGAGGGTCTGATGAGACATGAAGGGTGCGAGGAGAAAGAAATGGATGACATTTAGTCGTGACACATTTATCTTTGTATCCTGGGAATTTAGCCACTTCCATGTGAGGTTGGAGAGCCCTTATTGCTGTAAAGGCAAGGTGTTGGCTCCCAATATCACTAGGATTGAGTAAATCTTTAGCGGGGAGGGGGGGGGGGGGGGGAGTAGTTGGGTTGACGTATGATATTTTAAGAACCTGAATAATCTGAAAATTATTACTTGATTTTTCTTTCATTGAAGTTTTTGTTGTCTTTAAATAAAATAGAACATTAATTGATATTGTGATTCATCACAACCTGACTATGAGTATTTCACAGCAGCCACGATGTACACTAGTGCATCAGGGTCAACAAGTTAACAAAAGCCCTTTTTACTTTCATATTTTAGCACACTGAAGCTGTGAAGAAGATTGGGCTAAAATTATTGCT
The DNA here is from genome assembly GCF_010909765.2 of Amblyraja radiata. Taxonomy (NCBI): domain Eukaryota; kingdom Metazoa; phylum Chordata; class Chondrichthyes; order Rajiformes; family Rajidae; genus Amblyraja; species Amblyraja radiata. The sequence continues at coordinate 32,067,842 of NC_045977.1, read as the reverse complement.
ATTAATATCTAATGCGTGCAAAACAGTTAGATGCTTTCCTACTTGTTCTCCTTGGGTTCCACTGCAGGATTTTTTTACATTCTTGTCCCATTGTTTGCCTGAATGGACCTAAACTTGAAATTCCCTAATATCTACCCTTTTGACCAAGCTTTTCACCACCTAATCTGAGTTCTGTGGCTCAGTGCCACGTACTGTGCGACAAAGAGCCAAGTGATGTTTAGAATTTTCAATGTGTGATGTGAACACCAGTTGCAGAATGTTTGGCAGCACTGAATAAATCATAAATGCATTTTATTGTTCCATCCCTATAGACAGTCGAACATGGATTTCCAAATCAGCCTAGTTCTTTGGCGTATGATCCAAAACTCCGGCTTATGGCCATTGCAACCAAGTCAGGATCTTTGAAAATGTATCCTTTTAATAAAAATAAACCTTGGGACCGTGGTGTTACTGATGCATGTGAAGGTAATCATTTTCTGAAACACTTTTTTGAAGTTCTTCATTAAGCAATAAACGTGAGTGGGTAGTTTTAAATTGCAGGAGCTTCAGGTTGCATTTAACCTGATTCCCATGACAACATGCTCTTCATTGTGGACCATGAGTGGAAATGTGTGGATTTTGTGTTTTATTGTCATTTCGCTTAATTTTGGTCGTACGATTGCAGTACTTTATCATCATGTGTATCTTTTGGCGATCAAGGTGGAATTTCTCAATGGAATGGCATTTAAAAATGGACTTGTTTTGAACTTTTTGCTGGTTGTTGCAGCAATATGGACCAATGTGTGCTGTGGAAGATGATCCTGGCAAGCTTTGGGGTGGATAAACCTAGTCATTCTCTCCATCTGTAATATCAATCTTGCGGTATAAGAATATTGATCCTTTTTTTCTCCATGCTTTGTATTTATTGTACATAAGATTGTAACATTGATTGGAGGCTCTCTTGGGTCCATCTTGAGCGTTTTCTCTCTATTGGAATGTCTGAGAAAAGTGAGTGGGAAGAATGTGGTTAATGTGAGAGCTCAATTTAATCCACCTGCCATTGGACTTCACTATAATGAGGGGGGGGGGGGCGGGAAGGTTATGAACACCCTTTTGATGGTTGCTGCTAGCAAGTGTGATCAAGGTGTGAGGAGGGAAGAATGTTTCTATTGTGTACAACAATATTTGTCGTGACAAATAACCAAAACATTATGTAGAAAAGTCGTGTTCCTATCTGCACACCATTCCTCCCTGTGGTTCTACATTTCACTCGTCCTATTGTACCCTTTTGTCTTCTCCACTTATTACATCCAGCTCTCCATACTTCTCTCCCCTGCCCCACCCTTCCCCTCGTGTTTTTCTACCAGCTTTCTCCCCTCTACAGCATCAATCTGAAGGAGGGTTCCAGCCTGAAAAGTTGTCTGTCCGTGTTCCTCCAGCAATTTGTTTTTTCTTGCTCAGTGTTCCAGCATCTGCAGTCTCTTATGTCTCCATAGAAAAATTTCCATGGAGGAACCCTACTTGGCTGAATAGGCATGGCTGGAATGGGCAAGAGGCAAATTACAACATTCCCTGGGAGAGTGTTGCTTTTTTTTTAAAAACAGCTGTCATAGTGCTTGTGCCTGGATGGTATTTTGGTGGGTTGTTGCCCACGTTGCGGGTTCTGGTAATTCCGACTGTTGCTTGTGCAGTGCCTGTGCTGCGTATTGTGACTGATGTGGCCACTGATCTCTGTTCTTGCAAGAGCGTCACTGATGGTGCAGTTGAACCATAAACATCCTGTGCAAGTTTGCATTACTGTGGATGTTTAAAACGATTCAATTTATTCAAAAATTATGAATAAAACTTAAAAATATTAAGATGTTTTATCCACTTTAGAAATTAATTGCAAAATTAATCATTGAAAATAAAGCTGCACAATTTGCATGCAACACTAATCAAGATAGTCTGTACAGATAAACGTGCCTATTCAAAATTTAAAAAAAATTGTGCACTGTAGAATCCGAGCTATCATCATCCGAGATGATAGCTAATTATGTTGTTCGAGTTGTCTTGTTGGCAGTTCTTGCTGCTTTTAATTTCTGAAATCCTTTTGTCTGCTCTAGTATGTATTGTAACCTTTGAAATATTCAGAATATATAGAAAATGCTTACCGTTTTGGGCCAATGTCAGAAGTGTTTGAAGTACGAAAGTGAAACAAACTCCGCTTATACATTTAAGCTGTCTTTATTGCAGTTTGGGGTATACTGGATCGGTATTTACTGGCTAACAATGTTGTCAGTGAGTCGGAGGAGGAATGTATAGCTCACTGCAGCTTAGGCTGTTTATGGTGTTTCACTCGGAAATTAGTCTTTGGCTGTGGAGAAAAGGGAAATTCCCCTAGATTGTATTTCCTAAATTGAGTAGCGACAATTTATGTGTAAATTATGTGCATAAAATCAATCATTGTCATTTTCTGTCGTATGGCTATCAGTCTTGTTTGACAAAGATATTGTCCAATTATTTCCATTCTGGCTGTAGTATTGACACTATATACAGCCTGTTCGCTTGGGGAGCAAGAGATCTTTATACTACTTACCAACCTAGTAATTGGGCCTTGATCATCAATAATAAGGGAGCCTGCACTAAGCAAGGTTCCTCAATTATGAAATAAACGTGACCTTCAAGACACTTGGCAATCCTTTTACTGCATTGTTTGATATTATTACTGAAGGTTACAGTCTTATTTGATTTAGATCCCCTTAATCACTGGTCTAAACCTCTGGATGCAAGTCTGGTAAACTTGAGGAATAATTATTCTCTTCTATTCCTTTACGAAATAAACTGAACTGGCAATATGTCTTGAGCCTCTCGTCAGAAATTATATAGATGGTAATTGCAGAGAAATGTATCTTAAAATTAACTTTATTACCCCGGGCACAATGCTTCATGGTAACTGGCTCTAAATAAGTGATATTTCACAGCTGACCCAGCATTGCTTTGGTTCTAGTTCCCTCTCCAGGCAAAAGGTCATTTTAATGCAGGATGTGTCGGGGCAGGGGAAATGGGTTGGCTTTTATTGTATGAATGCTCAATAGAGCAGACCAAATGGTTCCTTTGTTAGTAGAAACCTTGTCTCTGTGTGTTGTTGAGGTCTGCATGAGAGCATGACTGGAACTGCAGAGCTGCTTGCTGGACAAAGGATGTGCTTGCTGACCTTTAAAGCAGTCCACAATGTTTCTCTTTAGTCTGGAGACATAAGAGATTGCAGATGCTGGAATCCAGAGCAATGACCTGCCAGAGGGAATCAGATGGCCAGTGTAAAGAGAACAAGGGGAGAGACAGAAGTGAGAGGTAATTTGTGGATTGGGTAAGGGTGAAGGATGACAGGAGTATGGAGCTAGGTTGGGTGGGTGAGAGTGTGTATAGCTTGTGGGGGCAGAGGTTGATTGATGATGGATGGCAGCAGGCAAGAGGGGAGGAGAAAGGGGAAGATGGAACTCGGAGAGGGGGGTGCGGCAGATTTAAAGTGGAGACAGACAGCTGCTGGAAGGAGATAAGCAGAAACACAAAGGCTGTCAGTGTTGGAATCTGATAAGGAAGGTGATAATGGGAACCATAGGGGAGAGTTGAATGGCAAATAGAACCAGAAGTAGATGGGGAATGGGCAGGAAGGTTGGGGGGGAGGGGAGGGAGTCTGTCCATGTGTGAAGTAGGTGGATGGGAATAAGAGGGGTAGAGCGATGTAGATAGTGGGGAAAGAGCTTGGGGAAGGGGACAAAATGGGTGGACTGGGGGGGATGGGATTGGAAGGGGAGAGAGGAGAGGGTTGTGTCACATTTCAACATTTCATTGTTCACACCCGTGGGTTGCAGGGGAAAATACCTGAGGTCAGCCAGGGGTGGTATCTGGTTTGCATCCCCCACCCCTCTGGTCCTTATCTCTTAACCTTACCAACCTCTACATGCAGTATATCAGTCTTCAACATATCCACCAGCTTCAACACGATTCCGCCATCTCCCCCACCCCGCCACCTTCTGCTTTCCACAGACACCACTGTCGTTGTGACTCCTTGGTTTGCTCATCCCTACCCCTCGCCAGGTACCACCAGCTGCAACTGCAGGCAGAGCAACACCTGTTCCTTCACCCCTCCCCCTGGTTCCATTGATCCTTCAGTGTGAGATAGCTTTATAGGCACCTCCTGTAACCTCATCCATTGCATTTGGTGTCCACTGAGTGACCACTTCAATGAGCTCTTGCACTCTGTCTACCAGGGCTAGCTGGAGTTCCTGTTGCTAGCCGCTTAAATTCCTCTTTCCATTCCCATACCAACATGTCTGTCCTCTCCTTTTTCCACTGCCAGAGTGAGGCCAAATGCAAACTGCAAACGGAAGAACGGCACCTCATTCCACATGGGTAGCCCACAACCCAACAACATGAATATTAATTCTCCAACCTCTCTTTCATTAATGACTAACAGTCTAATCCTACTGATCCTTTTTCTAAGTGTACTGTTGTCATGTCCTTTATAATAGCGTTTAGCATGCAGGTAGAAACAAAATGCTGGAGAAACTCAGCGGGACAGGCAGCATCTCTGGAGAGAAGGAATGGGTGACGTTTCGGGTTAAGACCCTTCTTCAGACTGAAGGGTCTTTGTCACCCATTACTTCTCTCCAGAGATGCTGTCCTGTCCCACTGAGTTACTCCAGCATTTTGTGTCTTCGGTTTAAAGCAATATCTGCAGTTCCTTCCTACTCCTTAGCAGGCAGGCAGTTTTAATGTGTGTTTCCTTAATGCGAACTAAAGACAATGCGTACGATGAATTAGGGAACACCATCTATACCACGCGGGCTGAATCGGTTATAAAGCTATTTCAATCAGGAACTAGAGAATGACTTAAAAGTTACTTTGGAAATTCACAAGCAGGGAAAAAGCTGCATTTGGTGGGGTGGGAGGGGTGGATGAGATAGTTGAGAGGAATAAACTCATTTCCATATAACTTCCCCACAGTAATCAGACACCATTGTCTCTTTAAGCACACATCTGCTACTTCAACCACAGGTGGCCACTGAAATTGACTAGCAATCGCTTCTATTGCTACTTGTGCAATGACACTCTGCTCACCAATGTAATATAAAGTCTAGTTTTTAATAATGACAAAAAAAACTTTCTGCTGTTGAAAAGACTTTAATTTTGAAAATTTTGCTGGGAAAATAAAGCTGTTATTGTGATCCTGAAACTCAATCCTTAACTCTCAAGCCTTTGGCACAACTGCCCTCTCGTGTGATTTTGCATAACATACGATTTCTTAGGAATTTAACTCTCAAATTCTAGCAGAACTACCTGCACTCCCTGCATCTGATGTTGAGGCAACTGGTCTGTTCCGTTTTTGCTTTCTTCCCTTTTTTTTAAATTGAATTGTATTTACCTCCTTCCGAACTGCAGCATCTGTTTCATAATCTCCAGAATCTATGAAGATGATCAAAACATCCTTTTGTTTCCATGGCAACCCATATTAATACTTTGGATGCAGATTATCAGTCCTGGGGATTTATCTGCTTTTAGTGCTGCGAATAATTTGCACTCTTTATCCTTTTGGCTCACGCCTGTCTCACCATCTCTGGTAGAGGCAAGGAACTGCAGATGGTGGTTAATACACAAAAGGAACAAAGTGCTGGAGTAATTTAGCAGGGTCTCCTCTCTCCCAGTTTTCTCTCACCCCCACCCCCCCCCCCCCGCAGAAGGGTTCCGACCCAAAATGTCGGCAATCCATGTTCTCCCGGGATGCTACATGTCCCGATGACTTAATCCAGCATTTTGCCTCTATCTTTGGTGTAAACCTGCACCTGCAATTCCCTGTTATTACAAGATATACAAGGACCTGTTCTTTCCCCAGGCAGCACACATGTGGAACTGAACACCAACCTCCATGAAGAGAAAATGAGCATGGTGTGATCTCCAGTTTATCTTTCATTCCATTTTTATAGCGAAATGAGTTGGTCATTTGGCATGCTGACACCTTTATCTGCCATACATTGGTAATCTGAAAGCCCCAATTGAATAAATGAATTAGTACTTTCATGCAGTTTGTAATGGGGTGATTGTTTTGTGGTCGGTGTTAAAAATGCCCAAGTAACTGACTCAACATCATGTGACCTGAGACAGTGGTGATATTGAATGAGTCAAAATTGACAGTCATCCCTGAAGGATGGGGCTGATAGTGCTGGATTCTACTCTGTGCTGGCAAACTATAGATGACTATTGGGATTGTTTATCTAAAGAGTTACTGTGATTGAATAACATTTTAAAGTTATTGGATCACTCTTCTGTTTTTGATTTTAACGAACAAAGACGATAAATGTTTGGGGCAAGGTTGTTTGTTTGCCCGTATTCTCCACCATTATGGTGGTACAATGGTAGAGTTGCTGCCTTACAGAGACCAGGGTTCGACCCTGACCAAAAGGACAAAGGACATTTATTGTCACATACACCAATTGGAGCAATGAAATTTGAGTTGCCATTGCAGCACACAAATAAGGCCCTCTCGCCGGAATGATGGAACTCCAGCGTCGGAAGAACGCTCTCAGCGGTTTGGAATACCGAAACGGCCGCTTGCTACCGGAGACCGCGGCTCCCGAAAGTCCACAGGCTGTGTTGGGAGGAGCTCCAACATTGGCGATCTCGGCGAAAGATCCCAGGCCGGTGTTTAAAGTCAGCTCCGCCGCGGCTGGAAGCTCCGCAGAACACAGCTCCACGATGTTGAAGTTGGCACTCCGGAGCTCCACACAGCGTCCCGGGTAAGGCATCGCCCTGCTTTGCGATGGTACCTTGGTGCTAAAGCTACAGCTCGAAGCTCTGGCCGGTCTCCGGCAGGAAAGGCCGAGCCAATCCGAATGGTAGGCCGCGAGGAGGGGGCAAATATGCGGCTAGGAGGAAGGACGCATCCTCGCCCAGGTAGGGATTGGAAAAAAAACGGTTTCCCCCGTCCCCCACATAAAAAGACTAAAAGAGCCTCCAGAACAAAACTTTTTAACAAACTAAAAATTAAAAAAAATGGTGAAGAACGAACAGCTGTCTGCACCTTCTCCCTGTGACCGTGTGGATTTTCTCCGGGTGCTCCGGTTTCCTCCCACATTCCAAAGACCTACGGGTTTGTAGGTTAGTTGGCTTTAATTAAAAATTGTAAAGGATTCCAATATGTAGTATAGTGTTAGTGTCTGGGGTGATTGCTGGTCGGCACGGATTCTGTGGGATGAAGGGCCTGTTTCTGCACTGTGTCTCTAACCTAAACTAAAAAGTGTGATCTGGCACTGGTTTTAATGCTAAAACCAGAGATTGATAACAACGAGGTTGGGCTGTTCAAGGGATGGTCTTGTATGGGAGGGAATAAAACCAATTTGCATTGTGTTCAGTTAATGCAGTGCGATCAGGCTGTTCTGTTGGAGCATTACTTTGCCTTTTAATGATGGCCAAATGCTAAGGAACGCTCCCAGTAGCGAAGTCGCCAAAGAAAGGGCTCTTTGAAGCAATTGCTGTTGTCTGCCAAGTAGTGTGTGTTTGGCAATGGGTTGCAGAGCAAATCATTAGGAAGTGGGTCAAACTAATTGTGGTCCATGGAATTAACTGACTTGCATTGTGGCTGTGCTTTGGAATTTGATTAGATGTATGAGCAAGTCGTCCTTCTTGAGAATGGGAATAAACCTGCATGGAATTGCCACTGTTCAGTGATATTTATGTTATGAGTTGTGGACTAATCTAGAAAATGACCACGTGACTCAATTCGCACTGAAGGTTTGGCCGCGGCTGTTAAAGCTTCACTTCTTTTAAAGTCGGAACGGCATTTGCCATTCATCGTTACAGAATTGGCCAAGAACTGGAAAAATAATGACCAGAGCACCACCAGCTTCCTCCAATTCCCCAGCAATTTTGGAATTTATTTTGTTAGTCTAGAGTAACATTGCATAGAAAAATTAACATTCACTTCCTGACATCAAACTTCCAGAATAATAAAATTCTCCTCCCCACACATCTTAAATAATTGACTTTATCTGCCAACAGAACAGGTGAGGGGAGTGGTTACAAACACTTTTGCTTATACATAGATTGCTGTTCTGGCTCTCAGTACAGCTAAATTTATGGTTTGCAGTACAACTAAATACATTGCTCGAATGATCTTTCCCAATTCTGACAAAGGGTCTTTGACCAGACATGTTAACCCCTCACTCTTTCCGCGGATGCTGCCTGATCCGCTGACTGTTTCCTGGGATTTTGTTTCAGACTTCCAGCATCTGTTATTAAATGTTGTTTGAATTTTCAGAGACTGAATGTTAAATTTAATACCTGGTGTTACTGAAGGGTGTACAGTGATAAGCAGCCTCTTCCTGTACAGCATTTGGTACGTCTTAGATGCGCATGGGTTGGTTATTGAAACAGTGCAGGAGATACTTGGACAGGTCAAGCAGCAGTGGCGAGAGATATGGAGCTGATGTTTTAGCTTAATGACCCTTCTGCTCAATATAAATCGAGAAAATAAACTTGCTTTAAGTGTAAAGTTACTGCTTTGATTGGGCTGCTTAAGTACGGCTCTCTGCCAGTGAGCAATCCTCTTAACTATGAAGTGTACTGAGCAATATGACAGCAGAAGAAGGCGCATTGTCTGATACCAACCTCAGAGTAGCCACTCTGCCTCGATATTGACTGTGATGTTGGGGTGAGGCCAGCAAGAATGAGGGCCTACAGACCAAAGATGACTTTTTCAGTTTGTGTTGCTACTGATGTCAGATATATGAAGCCAGCATTATAAAATGGCAGCGTGTAGAACTGCAGATGCTGGTTTAAACCGAAGATATACACAAAATGCTGGAGCAACTCAGCGGGTCAGATAGCATCTCTGGTGGAAAGTAATAGGTGATGTGTCAGGTCGAGACCCTTCTTCAGACTGCTGCTCTAAATCAGTGCTGTAGGATTGGGTGGTTTGTACCTGCGGTGTATAAATTAATAATGCCTGTGTAAACTTGACATCGCGGAAATACTTAATTGAATGTGGCATTAAAGAAGATGAAAGTCGCTTGAACTCAAAGATGAAACGCTACTGAAGATAGTGTTTGATTTCATCTTTCATACTGAAGTAGAGATCCAACCAAAAACCTATTATTTTTAGCCAGAGATGCTCCCTGACCTGCTGAGTTAATCCACCATTTTGTGCCTATCTTTGGTATAAACCAGCATCTGCAGTTCCTTCCTACACATGAAACATTACCGATTGAGTTGTATCTGGTATTATGAAAGATGGCCGTGGTTGTTGAAGGTTAGTGATTATTGTTGACGTGCTACAAGAATTATTTTAGGCTATTGTCAAGAGGTCAAGTCATCACGCATTGCTTTATCACTAACCTTTTTATTGTACAGTAAACTCATTTAATGGACTCATTTATAGCGGATTTTTGTTATAGCAGATGGACCTACCGACGCCACCCCCAGGCGAGCCCTTCACCCACCGCATGGTCTGGTTGATGCGGCTATTGTTGTGGCTAGTGTTGTAGCCCTGGGGGACAGCTGCTTTCGTCAGGCCGCTTCCACTGACATGATGCACTTGGTCACTGTGGGGCTCCCTCCCCTCTCACCACCTGGCACTTCTTCTTTTCAGCTGTCGCTTTGTCTGCCCACTGCCACCTCCTCCTATTACTCTGCATACTTGGCCTCTTCTCTCTCTTTCCTCCCCCCCCCCCCCCCCCCCCCGCCACAACTGCCACCTCTATTCCTTCTCCCATGGAATTGCCGCCATACTCTATTTGTCAGTGACTGGGAGAGTGGAAGAGGTGGCGGCAGTGGAGTGGGAAACAGACAAAGGAAGGCTGTGGAGGCCAAGCCACTGGATACTTTTAAGGCAGAGATAGATACATTTTTGATTAGTACAGGTGCCAGATGGTATGGGGAAAAGGCAGGAAAATGGGGTTTGGAGGGAGAGATAGATCAGCCATGATTGAATGGTGTAGACATGATGGGCTGAATGGTCTAATTCCACTCCTATTCCTTATGACCTTATTTCCTTACAATCAGTCTGAAGAAGGATCCCAACCCGAAACGTCACCTATCCATGTTCTCACGAGATGCTGCCTGACCCGCTGAGCTACTCCAGCACGATGTGTCTGCCTTTGTGATTTGATTGATGGCAGACAAGATTATAGGTCTAGTAGCCAGGAATCGCATTATTGGTGCCATCTGACAAATTTTGCATGTAATATCCATCATTAGTGGAAATGTTCTATACCTCTAATTTTGTTTTCAGGTTGTATTGTGAAAGGTGATTTCAAATCCATGACAGGTACTTGAGCAGCATTATTACATGTTGTTCATTGTTCAGGCTATGGTTTACAAAATTTGGATTGGTCTGCGAACCCGTCCCTTAACTTCAAACAGCCAATAGCTCATCTGTTCCCGTGGGAGATGGAAGATGTAATTTAGAAATTAGAGGGGTTGGGGGAAATGTGAATTTCAAACCCGTCTTCCATTTGGTTTAAAGTGAATCAAAGTAACTTCTAATTCACGCAGGAGTGAGTCTCTTCGCTCACCACTTTTAATGATCGGACAGTCGTACCCATCCTCTCACCCTCCAATTGCCAGAGCCATTCTCCAGCAGCCAGAGGGAAAGAACAGTTGCCTTTAAATGCTCCTTTTTCCACCCCCACCCTTGCCATTTCCCAATGAGATGGCAGACAGTAATCCCTGCTCCATTTGTATGTCCAGCAGGCTTACTTGCCCTGTCATTTTACATACTAAACCTCACAATAAATCTTGTATCTGTTTTATTGTAAACTTAATGTTTTATATTTCAGCATTTAAAACTTGTCACATGGTAGGCAATATAGTAATTGCAAACTGCTGCAGCATAAGAAAAGGAATTAAAATTTTCTCACTCCGTTATTAAGACAGTGAAGAAATCCAGCTGACGTGGCTCTCTTCTGCCGTTAAAAGAAAAAAAGATGTATTTTGTTTTCCTCTAATGGATCCAACTCATAAATGTTTCTAATTATGTAGCCGCCTCCACCCCCACAATATTGCAACATATTCAGGAAAGGACCCCACTTTAAGGAAAGGAAGCTAGTAATGTGCCAAGATTATGATTTTTTTGTTTTAAATAATCTTTTAGAACAAACAACACTGCAGGCCTGAAATATTACTGAAAACCCATTGGAGACCTAGTGGCCTTTTCGCTTTCACAAGTCCACACGTTTTACGAGTTGAATTAGGCCATTCGGCCCATCGAGTCTACTCCGCCATTCAATCATGGCTGATCTCTGCCTCCTGATCCCATTTTCCTGCCTTTCCCCGTAGCCCTTGACACCTGTTCTAATCAAGAATTTTTCTATCTCTTCCATAAAAATATCCACTGCCTCAGTTCCACAGATTAACTACCCTCTGACTAAATAAGTTCCTCCTCACATCCTTTCTAAAAGAGCGCCTTTTAATTCTGAGGCAATGACCTCTGGTCCTAGACTCCCACCAGTGGAAACATCCTTTCCACAGCCACTCTATGCCTTTCATTATTCTGTAAGTACTTTCTCGCAAGTTGAATGTGTAGTCACCGACACTGGCATTGGCCTCAGCTGCGCTGGTCTTTTTGTCGGTTACATCGAACAGCCTTTGTTTCAGATTCTGAGCATTCACGCTAACTATCCCCCTCATTATTTTATACACCTCTGTAAGATCACTCCTCAGCCTCTTGCACTACAGGGAATAAAGCCCCAGCCTGTCCAACCCGTTCCAATAACTCAGGCCTTCAGGTCCTGCAATGTTCTTGTAAAGTATGGTCATGCTAAGAAAAAAGTTTTAATGACAGTATTTGAGCCACAGAATACACTCTGTTCCTGGCAACAACTGCGTAACTCTTCTGCAGACGTTTGTTCTCCATTTATCATCTCCCAGCCTCTGTTACCATCTCCACCCTTCCCTCCCCAATCAACCCCACCTCACCTGTTAGCTCTTGTTTCACCCCTCACACCACCTCTTTGTACTGGCTACTTCCCCTCTACACTTTTAATCCAGATGAAGGATCATAACACAATGTCCACTGCCCATTTCCCCCCACAGATGCTGCCTGCCCTGTTGCGGTCCTCCAGCTATGATCTCCATCCACAGCAGGCTATTCCCAGAATGAATTTATTATTTCTTGTGAGGTGTCTCGGAGTTTGAAATCTGGAGAGCACGATCTCCATGACCGGGAAAAATAGATCAGACAGGTTATTGGTTGCAGAGTCCTGCTGTCGTTGTTGCTATTTACCCGAATAACAGCATGTGCTGTGAATATTGACAATCTAGTAGATGCTGAGAAACCACAGTATTGCATTGTACATGAAATAAGAGTTAGCTGTATTATGCAGGATGACAACAGAAAGGATGTCCATGCTGTGCAGAAACATTATACTCTGATGTTTTATCTTGCTTCATACACAGACATGTGTAGAAGGTTTTGTGAACCACAAATTACTACCAATCACTGGAAATAATTTTGAGGAATTTGTAGGAAAATTGGCTATATTTACTTTGACTCGATGTTGACATTTAATTTCATGGATTAATGTTGTAACTTTGCACCCTGTTTGTTTCTTCACTAAAATCTTGAGTGTTTTGCTATAATGTTCTTGTAAAGTATGGTCATGCTAAGAAAAAAGTTTTAATGACAGTATTTGAGCCACAGATTGCATTGGAAATTGAATAATGCATGGTCACTGTAACAAAATAAAACATGCTGTGTCATTGAGAGTGGTTTGTTGGAAATTTCATTGTTCATGACATTGGGTGGTAAACTATCCAAACAGAATATGAGGTTCTTCCATTTTCTTTTGTCTCTCTGTAGATCGACATTGAAACGTCCAAATTCGGGTAACCCACACTTCTGCTATTCTCCTCCCGCAAACCTGTCCATCTAGTCTTCTCTTCACCTTCCTCATCTGCTTTCCTCACCCGAGTCCATCTCCCCTTCATCCCCTCCCCCATCTAGTCCCACCCATTACCTACTAACCTCTGTCACATCCCTTGAAACATACTGGCATATTTCCTCTTTGCAGTCTTGATGCAGGGCCTCGGCCCAAAATACCAACTTGTGCCTTTGTTTTGCCTTCATACTTGCTGTTTGACCTACTGACTTCTTCCTGCATTCTGGTTTGTTTTTGTTCCAGATTCTGACATTTGGAGTCACTTTCATCTGCATAACTTGGCAGTTTTGCTGTCAAACGAGTAAGAACTAAGAGATGCCAATTACTGTCACCCAATACTAGTGCGTGATTACATTTGCAAACAACTTTCTATTTTATTTTTTAAAACTCATTCAGGATCTAATTTATTCACGGGGTTTTGGAGTGAAATGTGTTCTGCACTTGAAGGAGAATTAAATAAACTGTGCCTCTGTAGTCATAAAATAGACAGGAAAGATTCCTGTGCTCCTTATTGATCATCACTTGCTCATGTGTAGGAAGGAACTGGTTTACACCGAAGATAGACACAAAATGCTGGAGTAACATCTCTGGAGAGAAGGAATGGGTGACGTTTCAGAACGAGGTCCTTCTTCAGACAGAGTGTCAGGGGAGAGGGAGACTAGAGATATGGATGGGTAAGGTGTGAAAACAACAGATCAAAGCAGACGATGATCAAGGGAAAGTAGTTGGCTGAGGGGAAGGTGACAACAAGGCACACAATCAGTAAAATGTGACCTTTGCGACAGACTGTCACTCCCGCATTGGTCTCTTCAGCCACAAGCGACGCTGCTCTCGCCGAGGTTTGGAGCAGGCAGCCAACAACTAGGATGCATCACCCATGGCCAGTCATGACCGAGGGGGGGCCTACTACTACTACTACTGAAAGGGGATTAAAAATAACATAAAGAAACGAGTGTGGGTGATTTTTTTTCCGTTTTATTTTTCCTTTCATTTCCTTGTGATGTTCCGCTGTTCAATAAGATCAAAGCTAATCTTTTGTAGCCGCACCACGTTCCATCCCTAACCCAGCGTTGTCCTTCACCTTGATGGACAGGAATAATCTCCAGAGTTAGTATTTGGATAATTCAGTTGTCCTCTGATCATCTTCGGTGCATGCATTAGCAGAAGTGTCAGTTATGATGTGATGATGGATCCTTTTTGACTGACACTTGCTTTTTCAAAATACCTAAATAGCATAAAATTGACAGGCATCCCTACTCTGAGCAAAGCATTATTGCCTGTTGAGGTGTTAGAAGTAGACTGCACTCCCTCTTTCTCCTCTTTATCAAATGTGATGTGTTTCACCTTTCTCTGATGCTGTTTGCTGTCACAAATTTACTGTAGTTTGACATCTTAGGTCTTGTGCCTCATTCTTATCCCACTGTCCTCTACATCAGTCTTAATATTCACATACTCCTGTGATTTGAACTGGAGTTTTGTATCAGCATTGAAATTGCTGCATGAATATCTTTCAACCAGGCCTGGAGAAGTAATACTACAGTAGGAACCTGCTAGGTTTTGTTGCTATATTTTGGAGGGGGGGGGGGGTGGGGGGGTGGTCGGGGGGTGACATCAGTACTGATCAATGATGTGTAAGAAGGAACTCCAGATGTTTAAACCGAAGATAGACACAAAGCTGGAGTAACTCACGAGGACATCCAGCATCTCTGGGGGGAAGGAATGGGTGACGTTTTGGGTCGAGACCCTTCTTCAGACTGGTTAGGGATAAGGGAAATGAGATATAGACTGATGTGGAGAGATAAAGAACAATGAATGAAAGATATGCAAAAAAGTAAACGATGATAAAGGAAACAGGCCATTGTAAGCTGTTTGTAGGGTGAAAATAAGAAACTAGTGCGAATTGGGTGGGGAGGGATAGAGAGAGAAGGAATGCCTGGGCTACCTGAAGTGAGAGAAATCAATATTCATACCACTGGGCTGTAAACTGCCCAAGCGAAATATGAGATGCTGTTCCTCCAATTTGCGATTAGCCTCACTCTGACAATGGAGGAGACCGAGGACAGAAAGGTCTGTGTGGGAATTGGAAGGAGAATTAAAGTGTCCAGCAACCGGGATTATATCTCCCCACATCACTGTCTATTTCTCTCGTTTCCCTTATCTCTAACCAGTCTGAAGATGGGTCTCGAACTGAAACGTCACCCATTCCTTCTCTCCAGAGATGCTGCCTGTCCTGCTGAATTACTCCAGCTTTTTGTTTCTGATGTGATGTTGCTGACTGAAAATAAGTAATTGCACACACTAGTGTTTAGAAATTTATCCTGTATCTGTACACTGATTGTAATCATGTCTAGTCTTTCCACTAACTGGATGCCACACAAGAAAAAGCTTTTCACTGTACCCTGTTACACATGGCAATAAGGTAAACTCAACTCAATATTGTGATACCTGTAAACGATGCAACATCTAAACAAAGATGTCCAACTGGTTTATTGTATGTAGTTCATCCTGGTTGTGGGCATTTTGAATACAGACTTGACGCCATCATCTTGCTATTTAGAATTGAACAATTAGACCTACATTAGAACAAAAAGTTCCACGGCTGCGTAAAATATTCTGATTTGGTGTAATTTCATGCTGCATGGAAGTGGACCTCTGATTTTTAAAGTAGTATTTTGCTTCTTAAATGGACGGTTGGAATAATAACTGCAGTGTTTTGTGCATCTGCGGTTTTGTTCTAGTCTGCATTTTACTTTTGTTTGTAGCATTTATATTTTCAAAGAAGTGTCTCCAGGGATTAAAGTTTCAACAACAACTTGTCAAAGAAAGTCAGTTGGAGCCTTGCAATTATGGCTTATTTTCAAAACCAGCAAAAGCCACACATCATAATTTGGTAAAGCGTATATTGGCACAAGGATGTTGATTATAGCATTGTGGTCGAGATAAAATCAGTTTCTGATTAATATTCAAGTACCCTATCCAGTAGAATTAATTAAGCAGTGAATACTTACCAAGCTTGTAACCTTTCTTGCCTAAATGAATGGTGACTGCAGGTGCATGGGTGTCCGAAACAGTGCTCAACCTTGGAAATGTGTGATTGTTCCTACATAGTTGCTGGCTCTAAATACTGGAACGACTTGGCAGAAGAATACATGCAGGATACAGACCACAATATCATTGCATTCACTGAAAGAAGTATCTCCAGGTTTCAATCTTTACCAGCAAAAGTTTCACTCCAAGAGGCTACAAGGCCCTTCCTATTCACTTGTTTTAGACGTCTTCGTAATCGAGTCATTGTGACTTGGCTCCAGTTTGTCTGGGCATTAAAGAACTGAGGAGTTGGAGAGCTTGAAAACATTCTTTGGAATATTATCAGTTGGATAGGATGAATGGGTATATGGATAGTTGTCTTTGCACCACTGAGTTCCAAGTTTCCTTGTCACCTTGCCTTAAATCTTTGATCCTTAGATTCCTCTACCCTGGAAGAAAATTGTCGCCATTCACCTCATGATTTTAAAGCTATAACCCCTTGTCCTCCTTCTCTTCTGTTACCATTTAATTACTTGCAAGGTTGCAATAATTGACAGGTTTGAGGAATTCCACTTTTAACCGTGGTCTTTGCCAAATTAGCATTTTCTCCAACCAAGAACGAGTGTTGCGTTTAATTTTGAGATACAGCATGGAAACATACCCTTCGGTCCACCCAGTCCACCCCGACCAGCAACCGTATAATTCTATCCAGCACACTATGGATAATTTACTGAAATCAATTAGCCTACAAACCTGCACGTCTTTGGAATGTGGGAGGAAATTGGGGCACCCGGAGAAAACACACACGATTACAGCTATGTACAAACTCCAAAGGGACAGCACCCATGGTTGAGATCGAACCCGAGTCTCTGGCCCTGTAAGGCAGCAACTCTATCGCTGTGCCACTGTGCTGCTCTCATGTAAAGTAAAAGTAGGGTCAGGATGTGGCTCTTTAGCCCTGTTGAGAAATCTTTTCCACCATTTGGTCGATTGGTTATAGAAACATAGAAACATAGAAAATAGGTGCAGGAGTAGGCCATTCGGCCCTTCGAGCCTGCACCGCCATTCAATATGATCATGGCTGATCATCCAACTCAGTATCCTGTACCTGCCTTCTCTCCATACCCCCTGATCCCTTTAGCCACAAGGGCCACATCTAACTCCCTCTTAAATATAGCCAATGAACTGGCCTCAACTACCTTCTGCGGGAGAGAATTCCAGAGATTCACCACTCTCTGTGAAAAAAGTTTTCCTCATCTCGGTCCTAAAAGATTTCCCCCTTATCCTTAAACTGTGACCCCTTGTTCTGGACTTCCCCAACATTGGGAACAATCTTCCTGCATCTAGCCTGTCCAACCCCTTAAGAATTTTGTAAGTTTCTATAAGATCCCCCCTCAATCTTCTAAATTCTAGCGAGTACAAACCGAGTCTATCCAGTCTTTCTTCATATGAAAGTCCTGACATCCCAGGAATCAGTCTGTACTCCCTCTATGGCAAGAATGTCTTTCCTCAGATTAGGAGACCAAAACTGTACGCAATACTCCAGGTGTGGTCTCACCAAGACCCTGTACAACTGCAGTAGAACCTCCCTGCTCCTATACTCCAATCCTTTTGCTATGAATGCTAACATACCATTCGCCTTCTTCACTGCCTGCTACACCTGCATGCCTACTTTTAATGACTGGTGTACCATGACACCCAGGTCTCGTTGCATCTCCCCCTTTCCTAATCGGCCACCATTCAGATAATAATCTACTTTCCTGTTTTTGCCACCAAAGTGGATAACCTCACATTTATCCACATTATACTGCATCTGCCATGCATTTGCCCACTCACCCAGCCTATCCAAGTCACCTTACAGCCTCCTAGCATCCTCCTCACAGCTAACACTGCCCCCCAGCTTCGTGTCATCCGCAAACTTGGAGATGTTGCATTCAATTCCCTCGTCCAAATCATTAATATATATCGTAAATAGCTGGGGTCCCAGAACTGAGCCTTGCGGTACCCCACTAGTCACTGCCTGCCATTGTGAAAAGGACCCGTTTGCTCCTACTCTTTGCTTCCTGTCTGCCAGCCAGTTCTCTATCCACATCAATACTGAACCCCCAATACCGTGTGCTTTAAGTTTGTATACTAATCTCTTATGTGGGACCTTGTCGAAAGCTTTCTGAAAGTCCAGATATAACACATCCACTGGTTCTCCCTTATCCACTCTACTAGTTACATCCTCGAAAAATTCTATAAGATTCGTCAGACATGATTTACCCTTCATAAATCCATGCTGACTTTGTCCAATGATTTCACCACTTTCCAAATGTGCTGCTATCCCATCTTTAATAACTGATTCTAGCAGTTTCCCCACTACCGACGTTAGACTAACTGGTCTGTAATTCCCCGTTTTCTCTCTCCCTCCCTTTTTAAAAAGTGGTGTTACATTAGCTACCCTCCAATCCTCAGGAACTACTCCAGAATCTAAAGAGTTTTGAAAAATTATCACTAATGCATCCACTATTTCTGGGGCTACTTCCTTAAGTACTCTGGGATGCAGCCTATCTGGCCCTGGGGATTTATCGACCTTTAATCCATTCAATTTACCTAACACCACTTCCCGGCTAACCTGGATTTCACTCAGTTCCTCCATCTCATTTGACCTCCGGTCCCCTGCTATTTCCGGCAGATTATTTATGTCTTCCTTAAAGCGCTTTTTCACGGGGCGACTTGACGCAAGATGTAACCAGAGTGAAGTGGTCGTGGTCTAGCACGATATCACACGATATAACGGGGGGTAGATAAAGAGTTCCCACGGTACTCGGCATTTCTGTTATTTGTGCGAGTGACTTGTCCGTCTCCCGAGCTTTCGCGTTAAATCTTGAATGAACATCGTGAACTACACGTGACACAAATGATGTAACTTTTTTTTTCACACACTATAAATATCCACCCTTGGTTGAATTAGCTCATTTGGAGACATGTTTTACTGTGTATGTGGGAGACACAGATGGACTGAGCACAGTACCTCGGTCTTACTGTGTGTGGGAGAGGGGGAGAAAGAGACGTACACTCACAGAGGCAGAGTCTCTCAGCCTGTGTAAAAGGGAGGGAGGGAGAGAGAGAGAGAGACACACACACAAGGTGGATGTGAAATCTCACCTGCCTGTTTCAGTGACAGACACCCGCCGCCAGTAAATGAAGACACCCCCATCTGTCTCCCTCGACTCCCCCACCTTTCCCTCACAACTCCAGTCCCGTCCCGACCCCCTGGGAAACTGAAGGGAGCAACAATCAACTGCTGCCTGCCCGCTGATATGACAATAAAGGCTACTATACTTTACTTTATTTTACTGAGTTAAAGAGTTCCCACGGTAGACTGTAAAACTGGGACCCTGGTTCTGGACTCCCCCAACATCGGGAACATTCTTCCTGCATCTGGCCTGTCCAATCCCATAGATACTGATTAGACCGGTATCTATTTATTTACTTTATTAATGATTTCAATTAAATATTGGGAACATCAGGCCGCAAACTTTATTTCTTGAGTGTTAGTGCTGGACTTTGACTCGACCTTCCTAGTTAGCCGGCGCCTGAGACTGAGCCAAGCAATGTCCAGACATGACTTCAACACAAAGTGATGGAGGAACTCAAAGGGTCAGGCTCGTCCAACGCTCTGTGTTTTGCTCGTGATTCCTGCATCTGCAGTTCCTCGTGTCTACAGACCAGAGTTGCCACTTGACTCCGAGATGACCATCACAGAGCATACGGAAGATAGACACGAAATGCTGGAGTAACACAGCGGGACGGGCAGCATCTCTGGAGAGAAGGAATGTGTGACGTTTCGGTTCGAGACCCTTCTTCAGAGTCTCGTCCCGAAACGTCACCCATTCCTTTTATCCAGATGCTGCCCATCCAGTATTTTATGTCTGTCTCCAGTATTACTGTGTCTATCATCGGCGCAAACCAACATCTACAGTTCTTTCCGACACATTAGAGGATACCGTCTCGCCATCACTCGGATTACCCGCTTCATTTCCATAACATTGCCACCTCTCTTTACTTTGCTTACTGAAGCCTGATCCTTGTCACACCCAGTGCTCTATCGCCCAGCCTCTCATCAATCGGGTTCGGCCAGGAAGGAACTGCAGATGCTGGATTAAAACGAAGATAGACACAACATGTAGCTCAGCGGGACAGGCAGCATATCAGAAGGGTCTCGACCCGAAATGTCACCCATTCCTTCTCCCCAGAGATGCTGCCTGTTGCGCTGAGTTCCTCCATTTTGTGTCTACCTTGGGTTTATCCAGGATCTCCCCGTTGATGTCCTAACTCGCTTTGGTTTGTTATTATTGTCTCATATCGAGAACCAGCAGATACAGGTTTAGGTTCGGGGGGAATGATTTAATGAGAGCCTAAGGGGTAACTATTTTACGCAAAGGGTGGTGGGTGTATGGAATGAGCTATCCGTTAAGGTAGTTGAGGCAGGTACTGTCGCAATGTTTAAGACGCATTAGACTGAAGCATGGATAGGATAGGTTTAGATGGTTATGGGCCAAACGCGGGCAAGTGGGACTAGTGTAGATGGGACATATTGGTCGGCGTGGGCAAGTTGGGTCGAAGGGCCTGTTTCTACGCTGTATGATTCTATGCAGGGAATAAACTTTTGTTTGCGTGCTATACAATCATATCAGATAATGCTATACATGAATATAACCAAGCCACGTACAGTCTGAAGAAGGGCCTTGACCCGAAACGTCACCCGTTCCTTCTCTTTAGAGATGCTGCATGTCCCGTTGAGTTACTCCAGCATTTTGAACCATCGAGTTACTCCAGCATTCTCTTTAAACCGGCATCTGCTGTTCCTTCCGACACATGCACAAGAACACCAGGTAGAGCGAAGAGGAAAATACCAGAGTTCAGAATATATGTTTTCAGGACAGTTCCAGGGGGAAAAAGTCCAATGTCCGCATTGAGGTAGGTTGGTAGGTCGGGTCAGTGCCCAAACGAATGGAAGGAAGAACCGTTCTGAAGCCGGATAAGAATAGGTGGTCGGCGCGGACTCGGTGGGCCGAAGGGCCTGTTATCTAAATGGTGGCCGACTAGGAAAAGGGGAGATGCAGCGAGACCTGGGTGTCATGGTACACCAGTCATTGAAAGTGGGCATGCAGGTGCAGCAGGCAGTGAAGAAAGCGAATGGTATGTTAGCTTTCATAGCAAAAGGATTTGAGTATAGGAGCAGGGAGGTTCTACTGCAGTTGTACAGGGTCTTGGTGAGACCACACCTGGAGTATTGCGTACAGTTTTGGTCTCCAAATCTGAGGAAGGACATAATTGCCATAGAGGGAGTGCAGAGAAGGTTCACCAGACTGATTCCTGGGATGTCAGGACTGTCTTATGAAGAAAGACTGGATAGACTTGGTTTATACTCTCTAGAATTTAGGAGATTGAGAGGGGATCTTATAGAAACTTACAAAATTCTTAAGGGGTTGGACAGGCTAGATGCAGGAAGATTGCTCCCGATGTTGGGGAAGTCCAGGACAAGGGGTCACAGCTTAAGGATAAGGGGGAAATCCTTTAAAACCGAGATGAGAAGAACTTTTTTCACACAGAGAGTGGTGAATCTCTGGAACTCTCTGCCACAGAGGGTAGTCGAGGCCAGTTCATTGGATATATTTAAGAGGGAGTTAGATGTGGCCCTTGTGGCTAAGGGGATCAGAGGGTATGGAGAGAAGGCAGGTACGGGATACTGAGTTGGATGATCAGCCATGATCATATTGAATGGCGGTGCAGGCTCGAAGGGCCGAATGGCCT
The DNA here is from genome assembly GCF_010909765.2 of Amblyraja radiata. Lineage (NCBI taxonomy): Eukaryota > Metazoa > Chordata > Chondrichthyes > Rajiformes > Rajidae > Amblyraja > Amblyraja radiata. The sequence continues at coordinate 32,046,120 of NC_045977.1, read as the reverse complement.
ACTCCTGCACCTAATTTCTATGTTTCTATGTTTCTATCTCTAAAATCTGAAGTTAGGTAATGTCTAAAGGAACTGCAGATGCTGGTTAATACGCACAAAAGGACACAAAATGTTGGTGGAACTCAGCAGGTAAGTCAGATCTGGGAAGAAAAACATAAAAAGCTGGAGTAAGTCAGCGGGTCAGGCAGCATCTCTGGAGAAAAAGAATAGGTGGCGATTCGAATCGGAACCCTTCTTCAGACATCCTAATCGGAATTGAGTCTGAAGATGTGTCTCGTCCCGAAACATCACCTATTTTTCTCCAGAGATGCTGCTTGACTCGCTGAGTTACTCCAGCTTTTTGTGTCTGTCTTCGGTTTAAACCAGCATGTTCAGTTCACTCCTTACACGGGTCTCTGGAGAACATTGATTGGTAGCGTTCCGGACCCTGCTTCGGAAAGGCATCGATCGCTAGTCGGCGAGGACTCCGAGCTGTATCTCTCAAAGAAGTACATGTGAAAAATTTCTCACGGACCATAAAAATGCGGGGCCTTTCAGTAAAGTTCCTTTTAAAGTCCCTTTTAAAGATTATAGTTATTTTCTTGAATCTCATTAACATAACTCATGAATAAGTTGATGTCCATATGCGGATGCAAATCTTTATTTTTTAAATTCAATCCCACAGAAGACAATTTTTACTCACCTTCTGTCCCCTCTGTCCAGCTTCTGGGTTCACCGTTCGCAGGAGTTCCCACGGTAACCGCAAGAGTTATTACGGATATCGCACGGATATCGCACTGGCCACTACGTTCATATAATGTTGCAATGCTCAACCACAAGTGTACAAGTCACTCTTGGAGAAATTCAAACTTGCTTGAATTTTCTCCCGAGTCACCAAGTTACACGATTACCTGCCATTAGCGCCACGGTGGTCCACGAATGCCGTACTGTTATCGCACGAGGTTCCCACGATGTTAAACCCTGGTTAACTCTTGCGTCAAGTCGCCCCGTGAAAAAGGCCTATTAGTGAAGACAGAACCAAAGTAGTTATTCAATTGGTCTGCCATGTCCTTGTTCCCCATGATCAATTCACCCGTTTCTGACTGCAAGGGACCTACATTTGTTTTAACTAATCTTTTTCTCTAATCTTTTTCTCTTCACATATCTTATCACATATCTCTTATAGAGGTGTATAAAATCGTGAGAGGAATAGATCGTGTAGATGCACACATTATTGGAGTTGTACCTATTTTAAAAAATGACAACATTCAGAAGGGGAGTTAGTAATTGTCTGCTGGTTAGATTGGCATTAGGAATAGCGTTTTGGGAACTTGGATGATGGCCAGTTTTAGAAGAAGTATTTGTATTAGAGAATGATTTGAGATTCCTTTGTCAAGTGTGGTGATTAAATGAGATCCAGGAGTTTGTACTTGTGCACTGAACAGCTTCTTGGAAATTGAACATTATCTATTTTCTGAGCATTACTTCTGTCTAAGCAATTGTTCTGTTTGGCTGTAGCCGGATCATTTTTCTGCAGAAAATTTGTGGTGAGGAGTCTAGGGTGGTGATTACAACTTGTTATGGAAGATTTAACAAACAATGGTGACTACTTGCAGAATGACAACTGTTTGCAGCTTTGTCTCTGTGACACCATGTTATAGGAAAGATATTATCAATCTTGAAAGGGTTCAGAGAAGATTTACGAGGATGTTGCCAGGATTAGAGGGTCTGAGATAGGGAGAGATTTAGTAGGCTGGGTCTCTATTCCTTGGAGCTCAGGAGGATGGGAGGTGATCTTATAGAGGTGTATAAAATCGTGAGAGGAATTGATCGTGTAGATGCACAGAATCTCTTGCCCGGAGTAGGGAAATCGAGGACCAGAGGACATACGTTCAAGGTGAAGGGGAAAAGATTTAAAGGAATCTGCGGGGTAACTTTTTCACAAAAAGGGTGGTGGATGTATGGAATACGCTGCTAGTTGAGGCTGGGACTATTCCAACATTTAAGAAACTGTTAGACAGGTACATGGATAGGACAAATTTGGAGGGGTATAAACCAAGCACAGGCAGGTGGGACTAGTGTAGCTGGGACATGTTGGCCAGTGTGGGCAAGTTGGGCCGAAGAGCCTGTTTCCACACGGTATATCTCTATGACTCTCTTAAGGTGCAGAGTTTTTATGGTTGAGAGAGAAGTGATTGTTTGGAGACTTTTAGTAAATTTTTCATAGGTGGTTTAGCTGACACTAATAGGCTTGATTTCTGTATGCTCTGCCCTGTTCATTTCCTGGTGCTGTTCCAAATGAGAACCTTCAATTGGTGCAATCAAAATAATCAGATTCTGGCCTTGGGTTTTAATTGGAAGGCTGACAGCTCGACATTGCACATTTGGAATATAGAGGCTAAGTTGTTCTGTTAACTGGCTCATGAAAATTTCTATTTTATTTATAAAATAAGCTATTTGTAATTTTTTTTAAAGTACAAAACAAAAACAAATCAAAAATTCTTCATACATTCTTAGGTTCTATTACTGGCAGGCTCACGGAAATGTTTTTTTCCAATAAAAAATATATACAAAGCATGAGAATGTGCAAACTCTCTTCTTGTTTTCAGTGTCTACATTCAGTCGTGTCATTCTCAGTCTTGTTCGCACTTATCTTTATACATAACACCCTTGCCATTCGTGGTCCCCTGGGTTGGTATCCCTTCTGTTGTTTGAGGGGTGTTCACGCTAGACCTTTCCGCTCAATGTTCAGCAGCAGAAAGACCCTGGACTGGTCCTTCACAGTGGCTTGACGTTGGCTGCACCAAGCTTCAGTGCATCCCTCAGCACGTACTCCTGCAGTCTGGAATAGGCCAGTCGGCAACATTCCCTGATGAACATCTCGCTGTGCTGCAAGTTTCGGCAGTCCAAAGAGCCTCTTTCACCACGTTGATCATCTTCCAGCAGCACCTGATGTCCGTCTCTAAATATGTATTTGGGAACAGCTCGTAAATCAGAGAGTCCTCTGTTACAGAATAGCTCTGGATGAATCATGACAAGGACCTGTGCATCAATCTCCAGACCTACTCTGCCACACTCCACACTCCGTCTCTGTAACTGCGGTCCTGAGGGCAGCACTGCATCGGTAGTAAAGTTCCAATGGTGCAAGAAGGATATGACTGGGAGGGCCCCTCTCTCTATTAGCCATGTTGGTGCTTCAAAGGTCAAAGGTTTGAAAGGTCTTTTATTGTTGGTGAGATCTGGCGATGAGGCATTTCTCTAGACAAACTGGGCAGTCTGCCCGGGGAACCATGCCACAGGCTCCATCAGGTCCTTGTCCTGGTGTACCTGCGGGATGTTTTGTGCGTGATGCACTTGTTGGTCTGGAAGAACTTTTCCACAAAGGACAGGTGGTGTGACACTGTCCAGCTGACTGGTGCTTTGCGCAGCATCTATGCCAGACCCATTCTTCACAAAACCAGGGACAGGTAAAACCTCAGCAGATAATGCCACTTTGTGTCTATGTGCTTTGGCTCAACGTGCAGCTTAATGCAGTGATACACAAAGGTGGCCATCAGGATGAGGGTAACGTTGGGCACCGTTGTGTGTGGACGTGCATCGTGACTCATTGGACCTGTTGCATGTTTGATCCCCAGATGAACTGGAAGATGACCCGGGTGATTGCCGAGACAAAGGAGCAGGTAACGGGCCACACCTTCACAGTAAAGCAACCCCAAGAGCACCCCACACCTGAAACATTTCCTTGTTATTGAGAGGGAGCGCTGCATCCACAATCTCAATTTTTGTTTGACCGTGGCTACCCACTCCAGCCAATTCTTGTTGCGTATCTTGGCCCCTCCGAACCAGATCCCCAGCACCTTCAGGCAGCCGGACCTGATGGTGCATGGGACAGGAGAACCAGTTGTCGAAGAGCATGGCCATGCCCTTCCTGTGGTTGACGCTGGCTTCTGATGCCATCTCAAACTGGTCGCATATGCTGTTCAATCTGCAGACTGGCTGTGGATCTGAGCAGAAGGTAGCAGCATTGTCCATGTGTAGGAAGGAACTGCAGATGCTGGTTTAAACTGAACATAGACACAAAAAGCTGGAATAACTCAGCGGGTCAGCCAGCATCTCTGGAGAAAAGGCATAGGTGGCATTTCGGGTCGAGGCCCTTCTTCAGACATTGTCCATGTACTGGGAGGTTTTGATCTGAGTGCTCCCTCTGCCTGGCAATGTCATCCCTCTTATGCTCTCATCCCTCCTGATGGATTTAGCAAAAAGTTCTATAGAGCACACAGACAATGCTCGTGGAAATCTCAATGCTCCATAAACAACTGTTGTTCCTGCTCGCATTTGAAGTTTCAGCAGGACCTGACAAGCTAAGTCAAGTTTCCTGCACCCTCATTTCGCTGCAGGGGATGCCACTTGAGTTTTCTTGCATCCCCATTGCACTCCAAACCAAACCAAAGACTTATTCTCTGAAACAATGCATCATGAAACCATCTGGGAGGAGCTGATTGTTAGCATTGTATAATAGGACAGGGTTAATTAGTAATCTGATTGTAAGAGATCCTCTGGGAAAAATAATCATTGTGACAGAACTCTTTATGCATTTTAAGAGATGTCGGTCAGTTAGCAGCTTTAGTCTTAAAGCTCAATGCAGCTTGATGTGCATAGTGTGAGTGGTGCTTTGGTTAAGGTCGACTGGGAAATTGGATTAAAAGATTTGACGGATAAACGATGGAAGCAGAGGAATGTAGGGACAGGAGCTGATTATAAAATCCCTTTTACTATTTCTGGGATGCCTGATGATTGGGGGAGTTGGGAAATGTCAACAAATGAAAAATGTCAATGAAAGAAAATTGAGATTTTGCTGGTTCATTTTGGCAACTTTATTCCAGAATTGCCCAGATGTAATTTTGTACATTTAATTCCAGTATTCTAGCAACTAGTAAGATTGCCAGGGATTTGTATACTTTTGGGTTGCGCAGAAAGTGTGACGTGTTTTACCTTGACTAAATTGAATAGGCTCAATGGATTGTGTGGTCTACTCAACCCCTCATTATGAACAATTTCTACTTGAGTAGAAATGATCGAGGCTTCAGAATATAAAACCATTCCAGGAATGGGTGTCATAATGAGGGGAGAAATTGCACATTTTGTATGGATCATACATTTTTATGGGTGTTGGTGCTCCATTTACGATTCATGCTGCTCCATCTAACATTGCAGATTAAATGTGCCTTCATGAAAGGTTTTTTGCCTCCCCCAGGAGATTACGAGGTTCTTGGGGTGGAGAGGGGTGATAGCGGTATAAAGGGGAGGGTAGTGTCTTGTGTTCTGTGTCTTGTGTCTACTGTTTGTGGGTAAGTGTGTCTGTTTAGTGTTCAGCCATGAGCGAATGGCGGTGCGGGCTCGACGGACCTGGTGGTCTACTCTCGCACCTACTTTCTATGTTTCTATGAAAGGAAACTAAAATTCGGTTAGCAAAATCTATGGCTACAAGGAGTACATTGTTGGAAACCTTTGACACAGAAATGAGAACCTTACAAACTAAGATGCAGCATTTTGTAATCTGCTCTTGCCTTGTTTGAATTTTCCTCTCAGCCTTGAAGTTGCGCATTTTGCAGCTATGTTTTGCCTTTTCCAGCATCTTGGTTGTGGCTGCAGGCAGCAGTCTCTTCAAACAATGTCATTATGTCACTATATTGCTGAGTTAAAGTAAGTGGATAACTCATCTGAAAATATTAAGACAAGTTCCTTTTTTTTCCCTTTCTGTCTCAGCCCAACCCAAATGTACTTTTTCTCTACAGGCAGTTTCTGGCAGACATTTTGTGTAGAACTGTAATGATGTGACATTCGTGATTTGCCAAGTGATGGATTATGGCACTTGGCCAAACAAAGCACTCTGCAGATGCTGCACAGCCTCCCTAGTGAGTAGCTTCTCCAATCTGGCCCTAGAACACTTCATGCCCTAAAGCTAAGAAACAACTCCAACCTGCATGCATGGTTGCTTTTGAAATATACCAGTAACATTTAATTGTTATGGTTAAGCAAAGTTGTAAAAGGTGTCTGTAAATCTGCAACATTTTCATAACGCTGCTGTGATCTCTTGCACCGGATTGATCAGCACTGCCTCGTTAATGAGCTATTTATTACTTTTGTGAGTTGCCTCGGCAGTGGTTTGGAGTTTCTCTGGAGGTAATGCTCTTTGAATGCTTGTTACTTCCAAAAGCAGGCCTGATCACTCGGCTGACCCTGTGACCGGGCAGAACAGTACATTGAGATTTGCAGAATAGGAACTTGGTTCTGCCAGAAAATATACACTCAACAGGCGCAGGGAGCCCCTTAGGCTTCAAGCTGCCTTGCAATATCCTGTAAAACAGTGAGCTTCACACTTCTTGCTATTTTCTTTTGCAACAGCTGGAGGTTTTTATTATTCCAAAAATGAGAACTCTTGTACCACAACAAATTGTTAAACCCCAAAATAAGTGTCCAATGGAAAGTATCTACGTGCTCTGTGAGCACTGCCAGTTTTATATTGGTGAAAATGTATGTAGTTTTTTTCATTACACTACTCCTAGTCTTGCTTTGGGCACTGGAGGATCTGAGATTCAAAAGAAATTTTGAATTTTGAATATGGCAGTGTCATTTCATAAGATCACAGGGAATTAAATAATGAAAGGTAAATGCATGTTTATGAACATGCTGCTGGCAATACCAGCAACTAGGCACGGCCTACGACTGGATTGAACTCCCCCCTTTTGGTGTACAGAGAAGGTCTGTAGTAGATCTTAAATGCCAAAAGCTCATGGGTCATGGTAAAGAAGAAGGATCTTGCCCCGAAACGTTACCCATTCCTTTTATCCAGAGATGCTGCCTGTCCCGCTGAGTTACTCCAGCTTTTTGTGTCTATCTTGGGTCTTTTTAAAGTTCCAAATGGAGCTCTCTGTGCAGAAGGTTGACAGTGAGTTTCAATTCCATTTGTACCAAAGAGACTGATTGTTGAATGTATTTTGCACCCTCCACACACTATGGTATGTTAAAAGATTTAGGCAATCTACCTCGTATCTGATCTATTTGGATATACAATTTTGGATATACAGAGGTTTGGGTATTTAACAGTGAGATTTGGTACAGTGAAGGGTTAAATGATTTGATGGAATAAGCAGAGTTTAAAGAGCACATCTTTGCAGAGGGTGAATGATAGGAAGCTGGACAGGAGAACAAAAACATTGCCATCAGGAGCAGTTAGAAATAACTTGATGTATTGGAGGTAAGGCAAGTGGCCTTCACCTCCATGTTCCAATAAGGATACCTTTGCCTCTACATTGTGGAACTTGGAGTTGAGAGGTGTTAGAACATTGCTGGCCTTATGACCAAAATTCACATTTCATTCCATCACATCAAACTTAATGTATAAAGTATTATTTAATGAGAAAAACTGCTTTTGGAAAAACGGGTCATGTTGCCGGGGAACATTTGCAGGGAATGTTCCACTGATGGCTTTAGTTTGAAAGGTTTTAATTAGCCCAGAATGCAGTAGAGTCCTCTTCAAGCCAACTTCGTAATGTTTCAAAAGTAAATATTCTGTACATTCCAGGAATCCTTTGATAGGAAGACACTTGGAACAAATGTCTCTAGTGTTTTTGTAAAAGTTTTTTTTGATTTTTTTTCTCTTGTAAAGTGTATAATAGAGTTTTATTTCACTGTAATTAACTGCATATGGTTCCTTGGTGGAGTCACATTCCTGTAAAAATCCCCCATAATTACCTTTCTCAGAGTATCATGCTGTGTTGCTGTTGGCTGCTCTGCTTTGTTGAGAGACCAATCACTGTACTTGCCCACTAACAAGGGAACCTAAAAATGCTTCGAATAACATTGTTTGATTAAAAAAAAAAGTCTGCTAACAGATTCCAGATGAAGCATAGGATTTGTTTTTAATTGCTTCCCTGCGTTTTTGTTCTCTCTGATGCTGACTCTTGTTGAAACACAGTTCCGGTGTTAGCAAGCATCAGTACATCTCAAGACAAGTCTTCTTATGACTCTTGAGTGTTCGCAAGCAGTTTGAAATCAGATGTGACTACACCTAATTCTGGTCTTGAGTGCTACCACGTGAGTAGGGGGACTGGAAGAGGATAGGGGAAAACTGCAGTCCTCACTGCCTTTGTCGTCTTATTTAATGGAAAGCAATTGCAAACATTTCATAGATTGACCATTTACAGCTTATGCTGCTTGATCAATAATAACATTACAAGGGATGTTGCTAGGATTTGCAGATTGAATGCTGAGAGGTGGTTTCCTCAATGGGGAAAAGGCATAGAATTAGGCTTTTAAAAAAATTAAAAAAAATTTAAGCACCCATATAAGATCTGTAGAATACATTTCTCAACTGAGCAAAACCTATAATCGAGAGAGTGGATGCGAAGTTTTTGAATACATTCAAGATTGGTTTTGGATAGTAGGAAAGGGAAGTGAGGAATATAGGATGTGGGCAACAAATTTGACACAATCACAGGATCAGTCCTAATCTAACACTGACTAGCAGAGGACCAGATACAGTGAGGTTAACTGAAGATAAACACAAAAAGCTGGAGTAACTCAGCAGGTCTGGAAGCATCTCTGAAGAAAAGGAATAGGTTATGTTTCAGGTCGGAACCCTTCTTCAGACTGAGTGAAAACAGTCAGTCTACAGCAGGGGTCGGCAACCTTGTTCTGCAGAGGGGCCAGGACGCATATCTGAGCAGATGGCGGGCCACATCTACCATGGATACATGGATCCCGCCCCGGATGGCAGGCATCAAATCACGTGTTCACATAGATCCCGCTCCTTCGAGGGTGCCACCCGGAGCACTGGCCCCTAGTTACGGGCCCTCACGAACATGGTGTACCTACGGACCATTGCCTATTGACAACCCCGATCCCGACAGTGAAGCCCAGGCACAGAAGGTGAGTGGCCGTGCCGGCGGCTTAGCGCAGGGTGCAGTACAGCCAGAGCTCGGCGCTACTCAGCGGCTCCGCCATTGCAGCCACCACCGCAGGCCTCCTTTCGTCATTGAGTCACCGTGGTCTCGGGCCCGGGAGGTGCCGGAGATGATGGAAGTCTGCGGGCCGGATGATTACTGGAAAAAAAATACACTTGCGGGCCTGATAATTTTGGGGTACGGGCCGCATTCGGCCCGGGGGCCGTAGGTTGCCGACCCCTGGTCTACAGTGTGGTTAACTGTCAGCATTTGTCCTGAAGTGTTGGAATCATCTGTTTGGCTATTTGAGGTCATTCATTAGTTGTAGTAAAATACTTCATGCTGCTTCATGTTTTGTGGAAAGGCCAGATTGATGGTCCAAAAATACTCAAAGCAACACAAGAGCCCCAAATTTCCGTAGAGGATCGTAATTTATTAAGATTTCTTGGGTTGTGGGCATCACTGGTGTCGTCCGTCCTTCATTACTCCTGATAAGTACATATCATTCACCGCATATCATAGTATTTATGCTGATGGTCTTGCGATGCATTTGGATAGTGTATTCCAGGATTTCGACCCAGTGATGCAGGAACAGTGACATATTTATAAATCAAGGTGGCGTGTCACCTGGGAAATCTGAAGGAGTCTGTTCCTTTCTACCTGCTGCCCTTGTCCTCCAGTAGTAGCGATTGCGATTTTAGGAGTCACTTACTCCCAGATGTACAGAAGGTGCTCGTTCAAGCTCACCCAATAGCTTGGGTGAGTATTACCCAATGCAATACATTTTGTAATGACACACACTGCAGCTTTTGTATGCTGCTGGTGGAGTGAATGAATGTTGTAGATAGTATGTCCATCAAGTGGATGCTTTGTCCTGGATGGTGTTGTGCTTCAGAAGAGTAGTTGATGCACTTATCCAGGCAAGTGGAATACTCCCGGCTTGTGCCTGGTGGATGGTGGAGATACTTCAGGGTGTTAGGAAGTGAGTAATTTGCTACATCCTATTCAGACCTACTTTTGTAACCACAGGTGGTTGGTTCAGTTTAGTTTCTGGTTGGTGGTAAGTCCCAGAATGGTGTCAGTGTGAGACTGATAGATTAGTGTGTACTTAATCATTGCCTTGCATTTTAGTGGTGCATATGTTACTTGTCATTTATCAGCTCATGTTTCATGTTGTCATTCAAGGGGAAAAAAGCTAATCTAAAGTAAAAGGATGCATTAGGGTTAGAACTTTGGTCTGATCATCAACAAGTTCCCAGCACCACTCATCTCTACAGGCCTAAAGTGCTTTATTTGAGTTGTCACACACATAGTAGGACATCGATAGTTCAGCAAACATCTCCATATCTGACTTTATTATGGAAGGTATTTAATTGAAGCATTTGAAGATGGTTGGTTCAGATGTTGCTCTGAAGGACTTGTATATTGATGCCCTGGGGCAGGTATGATTGTGCAGACAGTCATTCCAATCATTGAAGCTTTGCCCCATTGACACTCATTTACTTCAGTTTTACTCGGGCCTCTAGATGCTGCATTCAAGTGCAGCCTTGAGGTTGAGGCGAGTAACTTTCTTCTTGCCTCTGGAATCCAGCTCTTTGGTTCATGTTTGGACCGAGGCAATTATGGAGTCCGCTGCTCTGGGCCTGACAGAAACTAGCTGGACATCAATAAATTTTAGTTGGAAACATGAGATTGCAGATGAAAAAATAAACTTTGGGTTGATTTCCGCAGGTCAAGCAGCATCTATGGGGGGGGGGGGGGGGGGGGGGGGGGTTGGTGGTAGGGGGGAATAGTTGGTCTATCGGTCAAGACTCTGTGCTGATGCAAGGTTTCCCCCCCAAAATGTCAACAATTCCTTCCTATCCCCAGATGCTGCTCAATCCCTTGAATTCCTCCTCTAACTTGTTTCAGTGGATTAGTTAGTTGGAGATTAGATTAAGCTTGAGAACACTGTAGGCAGCAATTTCCATCACTCTGAAGTTAGGAGAGTAGTTGAAGAGTTTTATTGAATTGAATGTGCCCCCTTGTCTTGTGTACAGACATACCTGTGCAAATTTCCATTGTGGGGTAGGTGCCAAAGACTCCACTGGATCAGCTGGATATAGGTGCTGGCCCTAAAACACAATCAGTGTGCCGCAGGGGTGCTTGGTTGTGTAACCTTTGTATCTAACTTTTTCATGATAGTGTATGGCATGAATCAAACTGGCTGGTCACTGGTTTTTATTATTATCAGATCCCGGGAGGAAGTTGAGAAGTGCTGAATAGAAGTCTTTAACTAAATATGCACGTTTTTTGTGCAATTTTAAACTTCTGTAAATCTCAGCTTGAAACATATTCAATGACTGAACAAGCACAGCCATCTTGGGACACGAATTGCAAAGATTTGTAACCCTCTATATGAGAACAAAACTTCAAAAGGTTTCTAAATGTCTGACCTAAATCATGAAACTATACTCCCTAATTTTGGACTTTTTAGCCAAAGAAACATTTTTCTCATCAATCAGAAGCTAAAGCCATTACAAAATCATGTTTCTGTAGGATCATCTATCATTACTCTTACACCAGCTGACAAAAAAATAATATTATTCTTTCTAATGTAATGTCATAAAGTCACTTAAGAAGGGCAGTAAGGACAAGCCCTGGGACTACAGGTGGATGAGCCTGACATCAGTGGAGGACAAGTTTCATTTGGAGGTACAGGGTGGAAACTGGCTCTTCGGCCCACCAAGTCCTCGCCGACCAACGATCAACCATGCACTAGTTCTATGATATCCCAGTTTTGCATCCTGCACACTCGGTGCAATTTATAGAAGCCAATTAACTTACAAACCTGTACTTGTTTGTAATATGGGAAGAGACTGGAGCGCCCAGAGAAAACCCATGTGGTCACAGGGGGAACGTACGAATTCCGTACTGACAGCCCACGTAGTCGGGATCGAACCAGAGTCCCCAGTGCTGTAAGGCGGCAATTGTACTGCTGTCCACTGTGCCATCGTTATTGGATTCTTAGAAACATAGCCTGCCAGCATTTGAATAGGCACGGACTGTTTAGGTAGTCAGAATGGCTTTATGTTTCATAAATCTGAGGGTTTTATTTTTAAGCGGTCACCAAGAGCATTGGTGAGGGAGGGCAATGAACATTGTCTATATGGACTTTGCAAGGTCCGAAGAAGGGTTCCAACCTGAAACACCACCTATCCAAATTCTCCAGAGATGCTGCCTGACTTGCTGAGTTACTCCAGCATTTTATCTTTTTTGGGCTTCAGCAAGGCTTTTTTCAAGGTCCCGCTGATAGGTTTGTCTGGAAGGTTAGATTGCATGGAATCCAAGGTGAGCTAGTCAATTAGATTGGCTTGGAGGAAGGAGTTAAAGGATAGTTGTGAAGTTGTTTTTCAGATTAGAGGCCTGTGACCAGTGGTATGCCACAGGATTGGTGCTGGGTCCTCTGCTAATTGTTACAATAATTGTTAATATTAACCTTTTGGATGTAGGTTACACTGTTAAAGCCCTGTCCCACTGTACGAGTTCATTCAAAGAGTTCTCCAGAGTTTGCCCTGATTCAAACTCGGCGATTTACGGTAATTGCCGCTCGTCGGTACTCGGGGTTGCACTTTGAATGTCAAACCAGGGCAGGAAATGGTAGTCCTGGAGCATGTTGCAGGACAGAGATCTGGGAGCACAGGTGCATGGTTCCCTAAAAGTAGCGAGTCAGGTGGACAGTGTGGTGAAAAAGGCATTTGGCATATATGTCTTAATTGGGAGGGGTAATGAGCACAAAAGTTGGCACAACATAATGCAGATAATACCAGCTGGTGAGACAGCACCTTGGAGTACTGTATGCAGTTTTGATCATCCAGCTATAGGAAGGACGTAATTAAAGCCCCTGTCCCACTTTCCCGAGTTACTCACAAATTCTCCGGAGGTTTCCCCTTAATTCAAACTCGGAGAATGTCCGTAGGAGTCCGTAGATATTTCGTAGCGGCTCGTAATGCCAATTGTAGGTACTCGGGGCATCAGGTAAGTCGGGACATTTTTTTAGCATGTTGAAAAATGTCCACGAATAAAAAAAATAGCCCCGAGTACCTACGGCTGGCTATTACCGTAATTCTCCGAGTTTGAATCATGGGGAAAACTCGGGAGAATTCGTGAGTAACTGGGGAAAGTGGGACAGAGTCTTTAGTAGGAAAGCGTACAGAAACGATACTGCAGAATGTCACCTGGGCTTGTGAGCGCGAGTTATAGGGGAAGGTTGAATAGGCTGGGACTTTTTTCTTTGGACATAGGAGGCAGAGGGGTGACCTTACTGAGGTGTACAAGATCAAGAGGGGCATGGATAAAGTGAATGCTCAGTCTTTTTCTCAGGGTGGAGGGGGAATAGGCATAAGATGAGAGGTGATAGATTTAAGAGGGACTTCAGGGACAATAGTTCCACTTGGAGGGTAGTCCTATTCTGGAATGAACTACCTGACAGGGGAAGCTGCAGAAGCACATTCAATTGTGACTTTTGAAAGACATTTCGACAAATACATGGATAGGTAGGGTTTAGAGGGTTGTGGGCCAAATGCAGGTAAATGGGACTAGCTTAATATGGTCAGCATGGACAAGGTGGGCCAAAGGGCCATGGCTCTAATTATTTGCTGTGCCTGCTTGCTGATTTTGATTTATGTACAACGACACCTAAATATATTTGTCCACCAGCATTTAAGAAACTTTGTTTCTGTTCTTCCTATCAATGTAATCAATATTTCCTAAATATACTCCATCTAGTTCTCCTTATTTACCCTCGTGGTCACAATCTTTAAAGAAAGCCCAATAGATTTGAAATATATGGGTTTTCCCTTTCATAAGAGCTTGTTAATTCTGCTTAATAGTGTTTGTTCTTTTGCTAGCTCCTTAATAGTCAATTCTAGCAATTTCTTGCATAACCTTGCTTCAGTTTTGTAATTCACAGTCGCACACTCTCTCTGCTTGAATAATGGTATTTTATTAACTTAAAATTAAACAATTTAATTAAAAAAAACTTTTTGCTGGGTCACAATAAGATATCCACTGCCTCTTTAGCCATCTCTTACAGCCCTAACATTTTGTCCTTCATGTCTGGTGGATTTTGTCAACCTTTAACCCCATTAGTTCTTCCAGCACTCATCACTGATAAAGTTCCCTACTGTAATTATCCCCATGGCTCCATGCTATATTTGGGATGCATTGCTGTACTATATGTGAAGACAGGACAAAGTTGTTAATGAACATCTCAAATAATTCCTCATCCGATTCTCCTATCTCAACCTTATTTTATCTGAGTCTGAAGAAGGGTTTCGGCCCGAAACGTTGCCTATTTCCTTCGCTCCATAAATGCTGCCTCACCCACTGAGTTTCTCCAGCATTTTTGTCTACCTTCGATTTTCCAGCATCTACAGTTCCTTCTTAAAAACTTTCAATGTTATTGTTGACTTCATTATCTCTTTTTGCGCCCTTGTAAAATTTAATTAATTTTACTAGATGACTCCATTTCAATTTTTCTGTGATCCTTTGGTTTTTAATCATACAATCTTCAGGTTTACTTCAGTTACTTTACACACCATTATAATCCAATACCACTCTCAATTTTAAATAGCTGCTGGTAGAATATTTCCCCATGAAGCTTTTATTTTTGCATGGAATGTAATTTAGACATTTTTAATTTGCATAATTTTTCATCCACTCATCTCATCTAATTTTCTTACTCACGGTGATAGATTTGTACCTACCAAACATGATTATGCAGTTAATATACTTCTATGAAAGGGGAGATCATATATATTTCAAATTTATTGTACCTATCTTAGTTTCAATTTTGAGTTAACAAATGTAACATGGTGTTAAATATTGGCAATAAATTGATCCAAAGGTAATCATAATTAATCCAGTTTCATTGTATCGCGATCTAAAACAATCTTTTTCCTGGTTGGCCTGCTGCATTTTATTTTAGGAAATTGCTGTGATCCACTTATACCCTGGAGGCAATTTGCTGCGGCTGATTAACCTACCAACCCACATCTGAGATGTGGGGGGAAACCAAGGAGGTCACAGAGAGGACGTACAAATTCCTCACAGTCTGCAGTAGAAGTCAGGATTAAACCTGGAACGCTGGAGCTGTGAGGTGATTGCTCTGTTAGCAGCACCACTGTGCTGTCAAAGGACTTGCTAGTGAAGAAATAACTGCTTTTGCATTTTTACTCTTCGAGATACAATGTGGTAATGGGCCCTCACCGAGTCCGTGCCGACCAGCGATCACCCCTACACGAGTTCCATCCTACACACACATGTCAATTTACAGAAGCCAATTAACCTACAAACCTGCATGTCTTTGGAAATGTGGGAGGAAACCGGAGCACCCGGTGAAAACCCACGCAGTTACTGGGAGAACGTACAAACTCCACCCAAGCAGCACCTGTAGTCGGGATCAAACCCAGATCTTGGTGCTGTAAAGCAGCAACTCTATAGAGCTGGTGTGCTACAATGCTGAGAATTATACTTTGCATTCTGTACCTTTTCTTTTGCTCTACCTATTGTGCTTGATTTTGGTTTGATTGTATTTATGTATAGTATTATCTAAATTGCTTGGATAGTGTGCACAGCAAAGCTTTTCACTGTACCTTGGTACAAATGAGAATAATGCCAAATCCTATGTTTCATTTAATTATGACAACTGTACTGTTCCTTAACCTATGTTTTAAGCTATGGTGTTCCAGGTGTGGAGTTTACAGGGCTACATAAAGAAACTGGCACAGTGACACAGATGCACTTTCTACATGGACAGGTATGCCAACATTCAGAATTGGGCAAAGAGGGGAAGATGGAGAGGGGAAATGGTATTGTTTAGAGGCTTGCTTTGTATTGTTTGAAGAGTAGGTACCGTAGTCATTGTTGATGCTTCAGTGCGATTATGGGGAAAATGGCAGGTGAAATCTAATGTAAATGTGAAATATGCCAACGAACAGGGAAAGTAAGCAACGTTTATGCCAAAATAATAAAGAATTAATGCTGAAGCCAAGATTGACCTGGAGTCGTCATAGACCAATACAGAGCAAGAATTGACAAAACAATAATATGTTAAATGACAAAATGAAGATACTGGATATAAGTTCATTGTTTGAGGTGACCTCCAAAGGATGGTGGACAAACAAATGCTGGGATATTTGTATCCAAATGACGATGAACTTTGCTATACTACAGTCCATGCGTGGAATAAACATTTAGCGTGTGGAATAGAGATGTTAGCTTCAAAGTCAACCAGTGAATTAAATAGCGAAGTGCATACTTAAGGTATTTCCAAGCACATGAACTAGTTTTGTGACAAATGGTTTTTCTAATCCATAACATCCTGGTCTTGACAGGTGGTCATTATTGAGATGGGTTAATGACAGTGCAGCAGAATACTGAGTTTAGTGCAAAGGTTTGTTTAAGTAATGACACACCATTAATGTAATGGGACAAAAATATCGGTGCTACCAACAGCATCTGGATAAAGTTACATAAACAATGCATAATTATCAATATTGATTTGTGTTTAGAACATGATCATTTCCTGGAGGAACTATGGATTTATGTCATTTCTAACTCCAGTGTTTCACTGTTCTCTCAAACAAGACTTGGTGTTGTTGCTAAGTGAATGGCCTGTCATAGTTAAAGTTATGTTTTTAAATGCAGTGTTCCTCCTCTTTATTTATGGGTTGACGTGCTCAAAGAGGATGGTGTGCCGGGTCACTGCCACTATTAACTGCATTCCACTAGCTTGTTCAGTGCTGTGCTTGCTGGCGCATCCACAAACAACATTCACTGTTGCTTCCCCTCACCTGCATTTCTAATTAGAAATGGGCTCTCCCATGTCCAATTACCAAGGGGCTGATTAGCATCACTGCACGTGAGGCAACCGAGATGGAGATAATCGGGTTAAAAGGGACAGTTCTATTGCTACACCCATAAAGCCTCCAATCAGTCGATTCATTGTCTTTAACTGAAATAAAAGTAATTGATGGAAGTACTCAGCAGTCAAAAGAAAAAAAATCGTTCAACTTGACAACCCTTCAGCACTGGGAAAAATGAGAAAATAGGCCTATTTACATTTCCAGAGAAGGGTGATGGATGGTGAGAACAAAGGCATTGTGTATAATGGACTGGCGATGAAAGCAAGATGGATGGTATTGATTAGGAGAGGCTGCTGATAATGGCAGATGCAAATGTAATCAGAGTTCAGGAGACGGGAAAAGAGTCCTACTGGAAGGGAGATGCAGTGCACAACATTTGTTGAAAATCTGAATTTAAGGAGAATGGCGGGAAAAACAAATGTCATTTTGTTCTATTAATCTCTTTCCTCTTTTCACTCTTAACACATCAGTTTTCTAAATATTTCCAAGTTCTGAAGAAGGATCGAAGCTAGGCACAAAATGCTGGAGTTACAGGCAGCACTTCTGGAGAGAAGGAATGGGTGATGTTTTGGGTCAAAACCCTTCTTCAGACTCACGGATCGTTAACTTGAAGCATTTATTTTGTGTACTTTCTCCTCAGATGCTGCTTGACCTGTTGTATATTTGTTTTTCTTCACATTTCCAGTATCTGTGGCTTTTTCTTTATTGTTCGTCTTTGTAATTCACTCTGTTTGTACCTTTCCCTTGCCAGGGTCGCCTGCTGTCTTTATTGGATGATAATACCATTCACCTGTGGGAGATTAATCAAAAGAACTGCTATTGTTTCCTGGAAGAGGTCCGAACTTTCAGACTTCCTGGGCGGCCTGGATTTGATGGCGCTAAGTACGAAAAATGAATCTTTTGTTTTGGTAACGTTCGTAACGTGGCACAAGGAAAAGATTAGCAGATTACTGTTTGTGTGTTGATGGCACATGAGTAAGATTATGTTTGAAGTGACAATCCTATTTTAGATTAATACTTAAATTTATTGTATTGCTTTCTTAAGAATTTCTGCTGGTTGTTCTGAGAAAAAGGCGTTTCAGATGTTGATAGTAACATTGGCAAGAGCGGATGGGAATAATGAATAACGTGGCCAAATAGAACTCTGAGACATTGAGATAAGGGGTTTCTAATGTTGGGTTGTGTGGAAAATCACAACAAAGATTGCTGGTCAATGGACAAAGATTTGGAAGGGAGCAGTTGTATGTTATCAGCAGTACTCTGACAGTGAGGACTTGTTTCCAGCAGGTTTGGCAGAGTCTGAGTAAAAGGCACTGAAGTTCCATGTGCCATGACATGGTTATGGAGAAACTGAGGCACCAGTGTTTGAAGCTTGCTGAAACTGAATAATAATCAGTCTTCAATTCCCTACTATCAATGTCCAAATGATATTGTTATAGTTTGTCTTCGATTCCTGGGCAGTGGGCAGGTGCTATAGACCTGCATGGGAAGGTAGACGCTCCCGACCCCACAAGTCTCGGGCAGCTGGGGCTCGTCAACCTGGGAAGGCAGTCCATCTAGGAGAGGGAAAACTCTGATTTAAAACCTCCACTGCCTTGTGGCCATATCCAGTCATGGAAAAGGCTCCAGGAGTAAACCTAAGAAAATGCCGAGTTGGAGCCCCTAAGGCAGTTTGTTGTTGTCTACAACCTCGCTCTGGCAGCTCCTGCGACGGCGCTGGTTGCCAAACCGTAACGTCCCTGCTGTTCCTTTGGATCGATCAGCAACGTGGAGAGGGGGGGGGCATGCTGCATGAGCAACAACCTGTCCTCCGTATGACATCGGCCCAGTCTTGCATCCGACCAGGATACATCACCCATGGTCAGTCATGACCGAAGGGGGCCTACTACTACTGTCTCCGATTTGAGGGTGCAATATATAGTGATGTAATAAAAAAATGCTTATCAGATGCACTGATACACAAATTACTGATGGGCAACACTTTGCTCTGTTTCCGTTTTGGATCCCCGCCCAGTTGTAGTAAATTTAAAGTCTTTCACGTCCATACTTTTATGTGTTCTATCCCCCAAACAATACTTGATTTGTACAGGTTGATTGAGATTAATTGCATCACAATTGCCTTAGTCGCAGAGCAGATTGTGGGTTAAACATTTAACACAAGTGCTCTGGATGCTCATCCATTACCACTTGCTTTCTGTCAAATCTACTAAGTGTCTGCCTCCACCCTAGCTTTCAAGTGTCGAGTCCAACTCAGCATAAATACTAAGTCTGTTCGTGTTCAATTTTTTATTTATTTTTTGCCATGAATCTAATTTCCCTTGCCCACTCCACACCCCTCTGCCATTCAAAGTATTACGCATCATCAAACATTTTATAACTTATCCAAAACACAGTGCTGCTTTTTAAACAAAACCTGCTGTGCCTTGAGCTGCTTTCAGTTGGAAACTGTCTGCTGAAATCTTTTATGAATAAACAATGATGTAATATTTTTACTTGTTCACAATTCCTCTTGTGTGAAATTGCATTACAGCATCCTTCAGCTAGTTCAATTCATTCCATGTGTTATCAATCAACAACTGAGAGCACCGGGTACCCTGAAGGGTGTTGCCTGATCCTGAAGCCTGCCTGCAATGCTAGAGATTTTTATTCCAGAATTAAATTTGCTTCCAGCTAAGCTAATCAAGTGTAGTTACAATATCGGCAACACCGAACAATGAGGAACATTGTCCAGGTATAACCTGGACCTTAAAGTAGGGAAAATCCAATCTGGTTTATTACCAACCCATCGCTTGGCTCTGCATCAACCAAGTGAAGATGTCACTAACTTGACTTTCAGTTGGTACTTGTATCTGCTCACTGATGACATTTGCTGGTTGCTGGGACATTTTATCTCTAGTTTGCATTCCAGCTTGTGATCCAAACATGAATGAGAGAGCTGAATTTGAGGGAGAGGGCAAGATATCAAGACAGCATTTGACCAAGTATGACATTCAGAAATCAAACGGAATGCATTGATAATTATCGGAAATCCCTCCATTGCTTTGAGTCTTGCCTAGAATAAAGGAAGGTGGTCATTGAGGTTATGAGAAACAGGCGTAAGAGTTGACACTAGCACAGATGTGCCTGAAGAAGGGTTGACCAAAAATATCACCTATCCATTCCCCCCCACAAATGCAACCTGACCTGCTGAATTACTCCCGCAATCTTGTGCTTTACTCAAGATTCTAGCATCTGCAGTTCCTTGTGTCAGCCATGATATTGAGTTGAAGCGGTCTGGTGGTCTATTCTTGCTGCTATTTTTGTGTGTTCTTAATGCGATTGGTGGTAAATCATCTCAGCCAATGAACTTATTATGAGTAGTGTCCTCGGCCCAATTATCTTCAGTTTCACATTAGGATAGAAGATGTATTTATTTTAGTGTAATAAAGAATCGGGCACTGTATAGAGGTGGGCAAAGGTATTTACATGTAGTTGAATGGGTTGATTCTCGTGCAGTTTGTTTTCATGTTTGTTTATTTAGCATGAAATGAAGGAATTACAGATCATGGAAATCTACAGTTATTTGTATACATTGCATCTTTTACAGTGAATTTACCATCCAGTGAGGTCTACCTTTAGTTAAAGGAGAGAGATTTCCAATTGGCATGGGTCGCTGTTAATCCCCATCCTAGTGTTCTATTGTTTCTGTCATAGATGAGAACTCGAGAATACTCTTTTTATTTTCCTGTTGTTGCTGGTAACTAAATTAGACAAATTTAATGTTGGGATATTGACGCTCTTAATAACATTTTTCTAAAATGTTGAAAAACTAGTGGGATTCATTGTTTGCTATCGACAGATCACCAGCATGCTAAAATGTCATTATTTTTCTTCTAATACAGTGCTCCTCCCAGCATTACCAGAATTACTGTGATCATGTTGAAGTCTTGCTCCAAATTGGCATGTTTAGGGACAGAAGGCGGAGGTGTGTACTTCCTAGAATTGCCCTCAATGCAGCTGTTGGATGACAGAACTCTCCTTCAGGATGAGGTCCTCCAAGGGTAAGTGTTTACTCTGGGCTGATATAAACTCTAACGCGGTTGAATGAATTATAAGCTGATTTCTTCCCCCTCTCATTCCATCTATACTGTGAAAGTTTGGCCTCTGGGAAGTTTCTATCCCTTTTCTCCCCTTTTCATTTGGGGAGAAAAGCGTTAGAAAGGAAGAAGAGGGTTACATTAATTTTCTTGACACTGCCTGTATTTTTGAATGAGCTTGGGAATTGGTTTATTCTGTGGGAATGAGCAGGATAAATTAATCTCCCTCCCTCATCTAGCTCCATTTGCCCGTCATCTTTCCACTCCTCCTTGGTCCACCAACCACTTCTCACTTCTGTCTCGCCGCATTTCCTCTCCTCTACACTGACTATCTCCACTCAATCCTGATGCAGGGGCTAGACCCGAAATGTCAACCATTTCTTTTTACCCACATGCTGCTCAACCCGCTGAGTTGATCCAGAAAATTGGTTATTGCTAGCAACAACATTCTATCATCTGCAATCTTCTGCACAAGGCCATTAACTCTGTCGTTTGTTGTGTAGCTAGGAATGTGAATGAATATTTTTATTTCTGGAGCAGCGGACTATTTCTGAAACAAAAGATGAAATAATCGGTAACTATATTTGGTTTCTTATTTCAAATGCTGCCCTCATGAGACCTCATCATATTAAAACCCACTTCAGTTGGCTGTAATTTGTGCTCTTTTCTCCCTGGTGAGATAAAAAGAAGACTCATCTCCTGGTGGGAAAATAACCAATATTGAAATCCCTGGAGGACGCTGGCAAAATGCTTCAGTATGGAGTGTGTAGTCAACTAGGCAAATTATTACAGATATAAAGGTTTACTGAGTCCTTTGCTTTATAATATGTCGATGTTTCTTAATGATTGTAATGCAGACAACATTGTCTGAAGAAGGGTCTCGACCCAAAACGTCACCCATTCCTTCTCTCCAGAGATGCTGCCTGTCCCGCTAAGTTACTCCAGCTTTTTGTATCTGTCTATTGTTCCTCCTGCAGTGGAGAGATGTGTCACAACTTGTCTTTCACAATATTTCAAATGCACTGTTTTAATCATCCTGCACCTGCCTTCAACTGTGAAATCATCATGTTGGGCATTCTTAGCTTGTTCTCCTTTTGGGCATTTTTTCCACTTTTCCAAGCCATGTGATACCTAGAGGTCAAATAATCTTTGTTCATGCAGATAGCCTCATGAGTTCCTTGTTTGGTTGTTGGCAGTACCGACTTTCTTAGACTTAGATGATACCTACTGTTCCAATAAACTTCATTAATGTTTTTTTAAAGTAACACATGCTTGTGCCACAATTACTTCTGTTTACCAATCCCCTTGTGCTGAATTGGTACAACTTCCTGCCCCAGCCTTTTGAATTGACAGAAATTAAGCCATAAAGTGTGACCTTTGAAGTTTTATCACATCTGGCGCTTTGCTACTGATAACCACTAAGTAAACGTTCCAGAGTCTGGTTGATGCACCATTTACCTCGCTGGGTTTGTGAATCGGAGTTTATCATGCAGGCACCTTCAAGGATTGTGTATTTTGCTATTTCCTAAAATGTTTTGATTCATTGATTGGATAACTTATGGTGAAGTAGGAATTGTGTGAGAATATTACATGTAGTACTATGATATATTTCAGCTCCTGAATTCAGGGAATAAATTTATCTGAACGAATAGTAGTGTGAATGTATAAATGCTCAACAAGAACCTGACCACACTAAAATTTGGGAGGTAATTTCACGTGAACTTTGGCAAACGTTCCTGCCAAATTACTTTGAATTGGCTTGTTGTAGGGTTTCACTATTTTATAACTAAATGTTATGCCATTGTGGAAGTGGCAGCCTATTGTAGGGTGATAATGTTGTGTATGTTGTGTATTTGGAGTAGCAGGCTAATCTACATGCAGTGTTTACTCCACCCAGAGCCCATACTGAAGTGCAACATGTGTTTAGTGCAGCTTTTGCATGCAAATGTGAACTTTACTTGAAATCGTAATAATGCTGCTGAAGATAGACACACAATGCTGGAGTAACTCAGCAGATCAGGCAGCATATCTGTAGAAAAGGAATCGGTGATGTTTTGGGTCGAGACCCTTTTTTTGCTGAAACAGACTGCTTGTGCAGGGGATCTGGTGTTGGTTGAGTTGCCTTGTTTCTTTGCGGAATGGTAGTAATTTCCTGCTTTGCTGTTCAGTGTTCCAGATGATTACAGATGTGGGAAAGCTCTGGGGCCAGTTGAATCTCTCCAGGAAGATCCAGCTGATCCAGACAAGATACTGATAGGCTACAGCAGAGGCTTGGTGCTCCTGTGGGTCCAGAGCACTCGACAAGTGGAGAACCTGTTTCTAAGCAACCAGGTACCGAGGGGAATGGCAGCACTGAGAGTGCCCACATGACACTTGATTGTGAAATTCAATGTTAGAGTTGAGCTTG